>NW_024080964.1:338343-367245 GCF_003009895.1 Hyaena hyaena | reverse complement strand
CACAGACTGAAACAGGCTCCAGGCTCTGAGCTGGCAGTCAGCACTGAGCCCGACGCGGGGCTCGAACCCACGAACCGCGAGATCATGACCTGAGCGAAAGTCGGACGCTTAACCGACTAAGCCACCCAGGCGCCCCTGATTCTTTTCTTTTAATGTTTATTCATTTTTGAGAGTGAGAGAGAGAAGAACATCGAGAGAGTGGATCACAGAATCCGAACCAGTCTCCAGGCTCTGAGTTGTCATCACAGGGCCCAACGTGGGGCTTGAACTCGCAAACTGTGAGATTATGACCCGAGCTGAAGTCAGACGCTCCACCAAATGAGCCACCCAGGCACCTCAGGTCTGATTCTTTTCAACCACACCTTTGTAGAGCAGGCATTTCTAAAAGCGCAGGCATCACCTCTTCTTGCACACCACCGAGCACTGTGTGTCACAAAGGTAGATACTTTAGAAGACCTTGTGCTGATGGATGTTTCCATGTTTAGCATTGAAAACACAACCCAGTGGTACTACATGGCAGCACATGCTGTGAGTATCTCTCCTGTTACACCCATCTGCATGGTTCTGGGACTGTTGAGCATGTCAAGGACTTTGGGCATGAGGGGATAGAACTCTCCATAACTTGAGTCTTCAAGGTGGCCTTCTGCATTCTTCTGAGGTAGAGTGGACAGCAACAGTCCTTTCTAAAGGCACTCCACCTAGATTTTCTTCGTGGCGGCATTGACTATCCACAAGCCCTGGCTTCTGTTTCTTGCCCTCTTGGGGTGAGGAAAAGGTGGAGTTGCAGGACTCCACATCATAGCTCCCCCCACAGAGGCTTCTCTAAGTATCCAAGGCCAAGCAGATTCTGGCTCTACAGGACAGTCCCAACTCATTGCAACTTTAATAAATGGTTTTCACATGTTTCTAACCATGGGGTAAGGAAGGCCTACTTAAAGTACAAAAACACAGAAGCCATGAAGAAAAAAAGACTCAAGCAGCGTAAGAATTCAAAATTTGGAATAAACTATATCACAAAGTTCAAAGAAAGTGGTATATTAAAATATCTGCAGCAGGCATAACAAAGGATTAGTAGTATGAAACCGCTTGAAAGCATAAAGTTGAACAAAAATCAAAATGGCTGCACTAATGCTTCTTTCTGGGAGGCTCAATTTTATTTTATTTTATTATTATTTTTTTAAATGTTTTATTTATTTCTAGGAGAGAGAGAGACAGCTTGAACAGGGGAGGGTCAGAGAGAGAGGGAGTCACAGACCGAAACAGGCTCCAGGCTCCGAGCCGGCAGTCAGCACAGAGCCCGACGCGGGGCTCGAACCCACGAACCGCGAGATCATGACCTAAGCGAAAGTCGGACGCTCAACCGACTAAGCCACCCAGGCGCCCCTGGGAGGCTCAATTTTAAACTAAGTAATATTTATCCTCTCTTCTGTAGACCTCCCTCCTCCCTTCTTAGCCTTTTGTTTCAGGAACCCAGTATCACCCTTAAGACATGACAATCAAGGCTGACAGCATGTACAAAATCTCTGTCGAAACCAGCTAGATCCTGTATTTCCCTATAAAACTCGCCAGTCCCTTCCTCGGGGGGGCTTGCAGTTTGAAGGCCTTAGCATACTGCAGCTTCTTGTGCCCCCACAAAATAATAAACTATCTTCCTTCCCTATACCCAAAGTCCATCTTCATGTAACGTATTTCGGCTCTGGGACACAGAAGTCGATTCTCAACAAGTATATCAACAATTCTTACAATATGAAATAGGGAAGGTGAACAATTTAATAAAAAGGGGCAAAGAATATAAAATGGCACTTCACAGTAAAAGAAATATAAAGAGCAAATAACAAAGGAAAATATTCCAAATATCACTGGAAACAGAGAAATACAATTAAAATACTAAAATATAACTGTTCTTTTTTTTCAGAACACCTGGGTGGCTAAGTCAGTTCAGTGACTGAATTTTTTTTTTCTTTTGAAGTAAGATCAGAGGTTTTAATAAGCCAAATGTACTTGCTTGATCTTGGGGCAAGTCCAGGAGTCAAAGAGCCATGAGTTCCCTCACCTGTGTTCACGGATCTGCCCTCACATTCACTCTTACACTGAGACTAGCACTCCTCTACTCTACATTTTCTTTTTCTTTTTTGGGGGCGTTTAAGTGTTTTTTTCTCCACATTTTTTATGACTTTCTGGGGTCCTGTTGTTGTTGTTTTAATTTACATCCAAATTATTTAGCAGATAGTGCAATAATGATTTCAGGAGTAGATTCCAGTGATTCATCCCCTATGTATAACACCCATTACTCATCCCAACAAATGTCTTCCTTAACACCCCTTACCCATTTAGCCCATCCCCCAACCCCCAACCCCTCCAGCAACTCTCTGTTCTCTATGTTTAATTAAGTCTCTTATGTTTTGTCTCCATCCCTGTTTTTATATTATTTTTGTTTCCCTTCTCTTGTGTTCATCTGGTTTGTATCTTAAATTCCACGTATGAGTGAAGTCATATGATGTATGTCTTTCTCTAATTTTGTTGAGCATGATACCCCCTGGTTCCATCCATGTTGTTGTAAGAGTGACTGAATCTTGATATGATCCCAGGGTCATGAGATCAAGACCTGCATCAGGTTCCACACTGAGCATGGAGCATGCTTGAGATATTCTCTCTCTCTCTCTCCCTTTGCCCCTCTCCCCAGCTCAAATTCTCTCTCTCAAAAAATTTTTGAAAATATGTGTAAATATATATATATAAAATTAGCAAGAATTAAAAATACTACTAATATCCCTTGTTGGATCTTTAGCTAGACTAACCAAGAAAAAAAAAAAAGAGCAAAACTCAAATAAGATTTTAAACAAAAACAGCCATTACAACAGATGCCACAGAAATGCAAAAGATCCTAAGAGACTACTATGAACAATTACAAGCCAACAAACTGGACAACCTAAAAGAAACTGATACATTCCCAGAAACACACAACCTACCAAAACTCAATCATGAAAAATTAGAAAGTCTGAACAGACCGATAACAAGTAGGGAGATTAAATCAGTAATCAAAAACTCCTGACCAAGCAAAGTCCAGGGCCAGATAGCTCCACTGGTGAATTCTCCTTCCCAAACTCTTCCAAAAAAAAAAAAAAAAAATTGACCTGAATAGACTTCCAAATGGCAAATAGACACATGAAAAGATACTCAACATCACTCTTCATCACAGAAATGCCCATCAAAATCACAATGAGGTATCACCTCACACCTGTTAGAATGTGATACAACAAATACTGTATGGTGTCATTTATATGTGAAATCTAAAAGAGCCAAACCCACAGAAACAGAGTAGACTGGTGGTTGCCAGGGCCTAGGGGACAGGTAAATAAGGAGATGTTGGTTAAAGAGTACAAACTTCCAGTTATAAGAGGAGTAAGTCCTGTGGATCTAATGTTCAGCATGGTAACTACAGTTAATACTGTACTCTGTATTTGAAAGCCAATGACAGAGTAAATCTTAAATGTTCTCACCCTAACAACAACAAAATGGTAACTATGTAGGGTGATGGATGTGGTAACTAACCTTATCGTGGTAATCATTTCACAATAGATATGTGTATCACATAATTACACTGCACATTAAAAAATGTTTTATGTCAATTATATCTCAATAAAGCTAGAAGAAAAGAGGAACAAGTATCCAGTGCTGGGAGTTATGAAGGCAATTAGGTTGTCTCAAATTTTAAAATGTATATGCTCTTTGACACAGCATTCAATGCTCAACAGCTTACCTAGAGAAGCACCTGAACTTGTGAATGAGGAATCATGTAAAAAAAACATTAATTACAAGATGGTTGGTAAAAGCTTAACATTGGAAATAATCTTAAATGTCCTCCACAATAAGCATGGCTTAATAAAGCTTGGGATGGTCAGAGCAGAGATTATGCAGCAGTGAGAAAGCCATCATGCTGAGCACTGACACAGAAAGATTTCTAAGACTCATGAAGTAAAAATAGGTGAATTGTTCAACAATATGCATAGTGTAATCTATTTTTTAAACATGTACACTTACAAAACCACATTTCTATATTTATCTATGTATGTAAATGGATAGAAATTCATCTGAATAAATACATACTAAGCTGACAATAGTTGTTTACTCTGGGTAGCAAAGTGGGCTTTGGGATGCAGCACTCAAATGACTTTAGCAATGACTGTTCTGTTAATTGACATTAGTTCAAGAACAATGCATTATATATTACATGTACAAGTTTAAAACAAGAAGAAGGGAATATCATGGCCTCAAGGCTATTCAAGGACAGATGTATAAAATCCATTAGGTCTGCTTTCCCTTGAGGGGACACAGACAGCCTGACTAGGGTATGGGAAGAAGGGACAGGGTAGAGAAAGGGAACCACCACCTGCCCAGTGTCATCCCCACCCAGATGCCAGATGCCAGCCTCCTTTCTGACACTCCCCTTAACTAAGACCTTTCGTAGAAACCCCTTCATGTGTCCTCCCTCCCTTTCCTGGTTTGATTCCACTGTGTTTACTTCTTTGACTAAGGACATTCTCCCTTCTGTTTTTGTGTCCCTTAATTACAATTTTTTAAGACTTGGAAAGTCATTTGTCAATTACATGGCATACCAGGACTCCAAATAAATTCCAAGAATTGACAGCTGCCTATTCTACTTTCCACCAATGCCACAGGTCACTTCCCTGGGAAATAGCCTCTGAGACTCCATGATTTACATGGAAGAGAAGAGCTAAGAGACGCTCTTACTGATAAGAGCTCTTAGGAACACCACCTCTGATAGAGAGGAAGCAGAGACTGAACAGAGGAAGAAATGGGGCTGTGGTGCAAGCACAACAGAGGACTTAGCAGATCCCAGAAGTAGCTCTGGAGCTGAAGGGCTATTTGGAGTTATCCCAAAATAAAGAACAAGACTGGACCTTTGTACCTCCACCTGGACCAGTCATTAAGTGTGGGCTCATCTGGGAAGGCAGTGTTGCTTTGACCAAAGCCACTTGTTTCAGTGGAGGGTGAGTCCCTGGAGACACTCAGCTGTGGGAGGCAGCTGGGGGAATGGGCACCTCAGCCCCAAAGAGAAGTCTGGTAAGTTCACCTTGTCCAGAGGAATTTGGAGCTAAGCGACCATTCATCTCTGAGGGTGGAGGAAATGAGGCAAGGGTACACATTTTAGAGGTGGGGAAACATCTGGTATGTGTTCTGTGATGTCCTTCCTGAAAGTCAGTCAACAACGCAAGCATGGACTGGGTGTCCAGGTTGAGGCATCATTTATCAGACTTACCTGTGTCAACTCCTTCTGTAGGACCCATGAGGCACAGTTTGAGGGGGCAATATATCCAAATTAATGGGGGGAGGGGATGGTTTGAGCAGAAACAGGGAGCAATGCTTTGAGTTTAAATGCCCTGGTAATGGGGTGTCTGGTGGGCTCAGTCACTGGAGCATGGGATTTTTATCTCAGGGTTATGAGTCTGAGCCCCACATTGGGAGTAGAGATTACTTAAAAATAAAATCTTAGGGACACCTCGGTGGCTCAGTCGGTTGAGCATCCAACTTTGGCTCAGGTCATGATCTCGCTGTCTATGGGTTCGAGCCCGCATCAGGCTCTGTGCTGACAGCTCCGAGCCTAGAGCCTATTTCAGATTCTGTGTCTCCCTCTCTCTCTGCCCCTCCCCAGCTCGTGCTGTCTCTCTGTCTCAAAAATAAATACACATTAAAAAAAAATCTTAAACAGAAAAAAAAATGCCGTGGTATTGATCTCACCTTAGCTTCAGTATCTAGAAAGAACTTAATTTGCAGTAAATCAAGTCCACTGCTTGAAAAGTAAAGAGAGGAAAAGAGGAATACCACATTTTGAGTGCTGCTAACAAGTCCCAGCAGTCTAGAATTAAGTTCACAGGCTCCCTCCCATTCTCATCCCATCTGCCTGTTGGGTTTAGGCCCTTGCGCATGAAAGTGCTGCTATACAGAGTCAGGGGCTTCCATCAACCTAAAGAGCTGAGCACAATAAGGACCCACAGTTACCAACACGGAAATGATTCTTATGCCATTCCTATTCACAAAGGAAACAGTCACTCTTTGCCTCCCAAACTGAAAAAACCTATATAACTTGGTTTAGGCCACATGGCAGTTCTAGATCACTAGATGGGGCGGGGCTTGGGGTGGGCGGGGGGACTTCAGATAGGGTCATGATCTCACTGATTGTGAGTTCAAGCCCCCCATCAGACTCTGTGCTGGCAGCATGGATTCTGCTTGGGATTCTGTCTCTCTCATTCTCTCTCTCTCTCTGCCCCTCCCCTACTTGCTTTCTCTCTCTCTCAAAATAAATTTAAAAAATAAACTTAAAAATACATACATCATGTACATACAGATTGACAAGGTCGTTCTTCAGTGCTGCAGATGTGAACTTGGCCAGCCACTGTGCCTCCCCTCCCCCTGCACCCCTGATAAAAACACCTTTTGTTCTACTGTAACCTTCGCCTCATGGGGAGCACAGAACAGGAGGCTTGCTAAACATCCAGACCCCACCTGGCCCCACCGCTGCCCCAAGGCCTCTGCTCACCTCTAAGGACACGCCTAGCTCTCCTGAGCTATTGATGACCCAGCTTCCTTCTCCTAAGATTTGATTGCAAAAGTATAAAGGGCAGTGGAGAAAGGGGTACAGACACCAGAGGTAGAAAGTATACCCCGTGCTGGTTTCAGGGAGTAAAAGCCCTGTGATGCCTCAGTTTCTGAAGCAGCCCATCCCCTTAAGAATCTGGAATATCAGGGGCACCAACTCCCCCCTCCTTGGCTTCTTTGGGACTCAGGCTTCCTGTGCAGGTCCCTCCCAGGAGGGCACTGACTGGGAACTGTGCAGTCACCGAGTGGCCTCGGGCTCCACATCCACAGAATGTCCACAAGCCGGTGACACACCACTGGAGAAGGTGGGCCCAGGAGAGGGGCTCCAGGCAGGACAGCTCATGATCCACGACCAGAATGACACTTTTCAAGTATTTTTCAAATACTTTTATTTTTATTTTAGAGAGAGAGAGAGAGAGCATGCATGAGTGAGGGAGAGGGAGAGAAAGGGAGAGAGAGACAGACAGAGACAGAGAATATCAGTCAGGCTCCACACTCAGAACGGAGCCCACTGCCATGACCCTGGGATCACAACTGGAGCCAGAATCAAGAGCAGGATGCTCAATCCACCATAAAATACTTTTTAAAAGGTTCAAGTATTCTTTTTCTAATTCCGACAAACCAGTGGGGAAAAGATACTTTTAAGTCAATCAGGATAAAGGAATGCTTTATTCTATGGTATTTTAAAAATTACTGTTCAGGGTGCCTGGGTAGCTCAGTCACTTAAGGCTCCAACACTTGGTTTAGTCTTAGGTCATGATCTCACCGTTTGTTGGATTAAGCCCCACATACAACTCTGCGCTGATGGTGTGAAGTCTGCTTGGGATTTTCTCTCTCCTTCTCTCTCGCTGCCCCTCCCCCACTCATGCACATGCTCATTCCTATGTGCTTTCTCTCACTCTCTTTCAAGATAAATAAATAAACTTTAAAGAAATTACTGTTGGGTGTGCTAATGACATTACTATAGTCCGACAAAAGTCCTTATCTGTTATAGATTCCTACTCAAGCATCTATGAGTAGAATGGTCCGATATCACGAATTTGCTTTTTTTTTTTATTTTTTTCTTTTTAGTCTTTATTTTTGAAAGAGAGAGAGAGAGCGCACATGCACAAGCAGGAGAGGTAGACACAGAATCTGAAGCAGCCTCCAGGCTCTGAGCTACTAGCACAGAGCCTGATGCAGGGCTTGAACCCATGAACCGCAAGATCATGACTAAGCCAAAGTCAGAAGCTCAACCAACTGAGCCACCCAAGCACCCCAGGAATTTGCTTTAAAAGCCACCAGTACAACTAAGTGCATATGGGATGAAGCAGTGTGATAATAACTGAAACTGGGGAATGGCCACATGGGGTTTCATTATAACAGGCTTTCCACTTTTGTGTATGTTTGAAACTTTAAATAAAAAGTTAAAAATAAATACACTCATCACTTTAGGGAGTTAGTTTCTCACACATATAGTACACCCACTTTTTTTTAGTTTTTTTTCTCTTTCTCTGCCTTATTTTACTTGTAAAAATAATGGATTTGTGTAAAAATATGTAACAATACCGAGAGCTGTAAATCCACCTTCCTTTAATACATGTGCCAACTGTGTCACATGTGTTTCTCATAACCTTCCCAATATGCAGGACCCTGCTGGACACTGGTAGGTGCTCCTTTTAATGCAGTTAGAATCACTGTTCCTCACAAGACTGGAAGCGATCTTTCAGACTGTCTATTCCAATTCCTTCATGTTGCTGATGGGGAAACTGAGACCCTGGAAGAAGGGCTAACTTGGTCAGGGTCCTCGAGCTGTTTCGTGGCAGGACCATAACCAGCTCTCACCAATCTCAGGCAGCATTTGCTGCATAACGGCCAAGGGGACCTGCAGCCACAGGGCTAGTGAGTCGCTGTCTGTCATGCCAAGAGTCAACCCGTTCTCCAACCCCTTCTCAGCCCTTCTTGACAGGAGCTGAGGGAAGGCAAGGTGGGGGAGGGGAGTACAGATCCCAGGTTCAGAGATGGGGGTGGGGGGTAACAGATCTCAGGCTTGAAGAAGACTTGCAGGAGATCCAAGGCCACGGTGCACCGGACGCTCCCAGGCTGCCAGATGCAGCCCCCAGACTCACTTCATCTCTCAAAGACCGACGCCCACCCAGCAGATGCCCACCCAGCAGACGCCCACCCAGCAGACGTCCTCCGTACTCTGGCAGCCCTGCTTCCTACCTCCGCACCGACCCCTACACATGAAGTAGACTCTGCTTTTTGATGCGAAAGGGAAAATAAGAAGGTGCTTTCTTAAAGCCAATAGATATGCAAAAAGAATGCTGCTTTTCAACCTTAAATATAACAAGAGGAAAGGGAGGGTGGGACGGGAGGTGGGAATTCATGCAAAGTTCTAGGTTAGGATCTGAATTCTCCAGAGCCACTCACTGATCCACAGCCCCAGAGAGCCCAACACTTCCAGGGCCACAGAAGGGGCCCTTAAGGCAGCTCACAACTATTCCACATGTAAATTTGAGTAATGGTTTGCCCTGGCTTGTCCATTCTGAGGAGCAAACCACTCTCAATCCGGGGGTGGGGGTGGGAGTGAGGGGGGTGTCACTAGAGGGTCTACATCTCTGCCGTCCATCATGGTTGCTCTCAGTCATGCGCAGCTACGAGCACTTGAAATATGAGCCCCAAAGTGAGAAATGCTGTAATATAAAATGCACACCAGATTTCAAAAACTGTACAAAAATAAGAAGGCAAAAAAGCCTATTAATTTTTATATTGATTAGATGTTAAAATTGTATTATTTTGGATATATGGGAGTAACATATTAAAATTATTCTGTTTTTACTTTATTGAAGTATAAGTGGCATATAATAAACTACATGCATTTTTAATATATTTATTAAAATATATATCTCAGCCCAGAGCCTGATGTGGGCCTCCAATGCACAAACCAAGACATCATGACCTGAGCCAAACAAAGTTGGACGCTTAACTGACTGAGCCACCCGGGTGCCCCTACATGCATTTTTTAAATGTTTGTTTATTTATTTTGAGAGAGCGTGCACACATAAGCAGGGGAGGAGCAGAGAGAAAGGGAAAGAGGGGATCCCAAGCAGGCTCCATGCTGTCAGTACAGTGGCCAACGCAGGGGCAATCCCACAAAACAAGAGGTCATGACCTAAGTCAAAACCAAGACTTAGATGCTTAACCAACTGAGCCATCCAGATGCCCCAAACTACATGTATTTAAAGAATACAATTTGCTAAGTTTTGGCATTGTATACCATGAAACCATCATTAACATCAGTATCATGAACATATCCATCACCCCCAAAAAGTTGTCATACCCATTATATTCCCTCTTTCCCATCCCCCATCCTGAGATAACCACTGGTCTGCATTCTGTCACTGTAGAACTCGGCGTTTTCTGAAATTTTATATGAGTAGGATCATACAGTATGCATAGCTTTTTACTTTGCACTCAGCATAATTATTGTGAGATTAACTCATATTGTTCCATATATCACAAATTCATTCCTTTTTATTGCTGAGTAGTATTTCATTATATGAACATATCACAGGTTTGTTTATCCATTCACCTGTTGACAAACATTGAGGTTGTTTCCATTTGGGGGCTATTACAGATCAATTAGGTATGAATATTTATCAATGTCTTTTACTATTTTGAGGAGAGAGCATGAGTGAGCAAGTGAGCAATGGGAGAAAAGGAGAGAGAGAATCCCAAGCAGATTCTGAGTTGTCAGCACAGAGCCTGACACAGGGCTTGATCTCACCAATCAGGAGATCATGACTGAGCCAAAATCAAGAGTCACATGCTTAAATGACTGAACCACCCAGGTGCACCTCTAGGTCTTTTAACTTTCACTTTTTGTTTTAAATGTGGCAACCAGTGTGTATTAAAATGTGCTCACATTGTACTTCTATCGAACGGTGTACCTCTAGATTCTCTCCCCTCCACTTTCCTGGCTCAGGTTGGCTGCCTACCTGAGTTTAATTCAACAAACTGGGCCAGGTGCAGAGTGGGGAACTGTTGTTACAGAAGTGAAGGACCCAAGAAAAGATGGACACTGGGTATGTGTTCCAAACATATACCTCCCGAACTGGCCTTTTCCAAGAATTGCCCCCAAGGCAATGGCCATCTAGAGGGGAAGGAAGCAAATGTATACAGTCACCTCAAATTCAACATGAGAAGCCAGAAAGAGATGCATTAGGCTCTGGTGTGGAAAGGAGGAAGCACTGACGTCTGTCTGGGGAGCTCAAGGAGATTCCCCAGGAGACGGTATTTGAACCAGGTCTTGGAGGAAGAGTAGAATTTACCAAGCAAAGTGGGGTGAGGGCTTTTAAGTGTAGGGAAACTCAGAAATCTCCCAGGGCAAGACAGTTTCCAGGAGCTGGGATCTGTGAGCAGAAAGGATGGCACAGGATGGGAGGGAGAGTGGGCCAGGACGAAGGCCTGCTATGCTGTGGTGAGAGGTCAGTCCTTGTCCTCCAGGCACAGACACTACAGAGCCAGGGAAAAGAGCCAGGCCAGACTGCACTTTAGAAGAACACTGGGGGTAGAAAACAGGAGTGATGCATCTTTGGATGATGCCACTGGGAACAGAGAACAGGGACTACATTCTGGAGAGCTCCAAAGCAGATTTCATGAGAACTGGTAATGGGATGTGAGACACACAGAAGATTCGACTGTGGTGTCCCTCACAGCTGGCGCTCCCGGGTGGACCCATATTGTCGTGGACAATAGCCTCCCCACAGGTGTCCCTCTCGCCCTGCCCAGACCACCCACCCCACTCTTGGCACAGAGAGACTTAAACTGTCTAATTGTCTCCTGCCAACTCAGTTTCCCCTGTGGCTTTCCACTACCTACAGAATGAAATCTCACTTCCCTTAGACGGCGACCAAGACCTGGAGAGCTGGGCCCACCCGCCGGCCTGTGCCACCTCATCCTCTCTCTTCCTCCCTGTACCCCCTGCCTACCTCCCCTCCCCCCCCCCCAACACACAATACAATAGTGCACTGATTCTCATCTCCATGTTCCCTTGGCCTGTGTGCCTTGTCACACGCCTCAGCCTCGACTTAACACCAAAAACTCTCCTTTCCTTCAAAGGAAAAAATGGCTTGAGGCTCCTTCTCCAGGAACTCCCCCTGAAGACAGACCCAAGAGTGCGTTCCCCTGTGCCCCAGGGCACACTGTGCCCTGCCCTCTATAACCTCCTTCATTCCCACTAAATTGCCACATTGTGGGGACAGCATCCTTGTCTTTTGTTTTGGGAACTGGAGAGCTGGAGATAGAGATTTTAAAGTCATCTGACATAAGCAGGAGCTGCCTTAGGAAAGCTCAGGTAAGGAGAGTGTGCAGAGGGATGAGGGCATGCTCTGGGCGTGCACCAGGATTTCTGACCCAACGCAAGGTGGAAAGACTCCCAGAGCTGATCTCTCCAGACAGGAGAGTTACTCTGTTCTCTACTCTGAAAAGTCCTGGGGAAGCCTCATTTTGTCAAGGGGGATAAAAATCTGTATGAAAGTAAGAAAAGAATAGCCAAAGATTCCTACCCTTGACATGTTAATAATTAAGATAAAGACAGGGGGCACCTGAGTGGCTCGGTTGGTTAAGCGTCCCACTCTTGATTTTGGCTCAGGTCATGATCTTGTCGTTTTTGAGAATGAGCCCCGTGTCTGGCTCCTTGCTGACAGCATGGAGCCTGCTTTGGATTCTCTCTCTGTCTCTCTCTGCTCCTCCTCCTCTCTCTCAAAATAAATAAACTTTAGGAAAAAGATGAAGACAGAACAAACATACATAAAAGGATGTGTCCAATGTTTTGTCCAACATTTTTAAAGGAACAATAAATAAATGTGACTTCCAAGGTGAATCTGCATGAAATTAACCAAGTATTTATTGAGATTTTACAATGTATTCAACACTGTCCTCGAGCTATTAAAGATACTGTAGGTGAACCTGAGTCAACTCTTCTCATCTTCAGGTATTAAGATTCATATTAGGGAAGCAATTTGCATACACATGAAGACATTTGAGAATAAATGTATTACCAGGTGGGGAGGACAAATTGATAAATGTCACAGGTATCTCGAACAGAGATTCCTAATTTATTGTGCAGGGGTTTTGTTCAAGTGCAGATTCTGGTTCAGTAGTTCTAGGGTAGAGCTTAAGATTCTGTGTTTCTCACATGTTCTGAGAGGAGGTCAAGGCTCTTTGTCTAGGACCCACTTTGAGTAGCAAGGACCCTAGGGAATGGAGGGAACCTTGTGAGCTTTCAGAGGAAGCCTAGGACTGATGGCAGGGACAGGGTGGAATGGACAGGCAGGAAGGGCTTTCCGGGTAGGGTCAGCTAACTAGTGCTTCTCCAGAGCTAAGCTTACAGGTGGGGAGAACCACAGGCATGGGAATCTCACGTGCTGGAACTGACCATTCTTACCAGGCAGGGACACCAACTCAAAGGGACTAACCTCTGTGCAGTTTTAAGTGCCACGCTAAGGAGTTGCAACCCATTGAAAAAGGGAATGGTGAGCTGGAGATGACCTTTAAGTCACAGTTTGCTGATACATTCAGGCTAAGTAGGAGAAGATATGTAGATCCATGCAGAAGGAGAACTGGAGTATAGTTTCTCTCACTTCTTACTTTAAGAGATCCAGTTCAGCTCCTGGATGCCATGTCCCCATCCCTTACCCTCGGTCCCCTTGCCTCAACCCAGGCCTTGCCCCCTGAGTCCCTAGAAAGCCCTAGCAGCCTTTCACCAGGAGACCTAAGTCTCAGATAATCCAGCCACAGGAGAAAGAACCCTTCTTCTGCAGTTCCGTGGAGGCTTTCTTTCTCTCCACGGATGTATTAACAATTCAACAGCACATGATAAAAGGGGGGGGAAGGGGACCCACATTATTTCCTCGAGGCAAATGATAAGCTGGCAGGTCTGGCTCTATGGAGGAGATAAAAGCTCCAAACACAGCCAAATGACTCTTGGGATCCGAGCCTGGTACGGATGCAAATTAAAATAAAAACTATATAAACAGCAGCACAATCGTACCATTCAGGGCTCCTTCATTAGCAGCCAGAGCTCCAGTGCCACTGTCCACAAAGACAACTTCCCTTTCTTCTCCCTTCTAACTAATTTCCAAGCTGGTCAACAAAAGGAGGCTAAGGACAAAAGCAGTTCTAATTGATGAGACTCTGGGGAGAGGGTCTCCAGGGAGATTCATTTATGTGTGCAAATCCCAAAGTAAATGTGATGTGTCAGACCAACTGAGGACAGGCCTCCTGCTGGGGAGTCTGGAGATGCCAAGTTCCTCCTCTCAAAGCTCACCACGGCATGATAACAACCCAATGGTCACATCCACCAGCCCAAGCCTTCCCATGCCCAATAGAACCAACTGCCTTGTGTAGGGGGACCTCATTCAATGATGAGGCCCATGATGCAACAACTCACTACCATAGTGGCCTCTACTCTTTACTGTGGAGGACAGAGTTCATTCATTGTATTACCATGAAGCATCACCATGGTGAGCAGTCACTGAAGTGAGGAGATACAGTTTTACCAAAATCCATCTCCTATTGAATGTTCAGGCTTCAGGAGGGAACCTGGTTCACAAACCACAGGTTTCCTTTATTTTCTTCCCATTTGGCCAGCATCCCCACTCACCTTCTCCACTCCAGGAACCTCTTCAGAGGTTCAAGCCCTCCAGCTGTCTCCTCATCCCACATGTCCTTCTCTCTAGCCTTGAAGATCTCTTCACTGTTCCAGATTCCTTCACATTCATCCCCCATCCTGCACTCCAACACATGCTTGGGATTCCCTACTATTTGTCTGAAAACTCTATTAGCCTCATGAACCTCACGTTTTGTCATTTGAAAACAGGGTAATAATCCTTGCTCTACTCATCTCGTGGGCTACTGGAAGGCTTGTATGAAATAAAGGACATGAGGGGCGCCTGGGTGGCTCAGTCAGTTCAGCGTCTGACTTTGGCTCAGGTCATGATCTCACAATTCGTGGGTTTCAGCCCCGCGTCGGGCTCTGTGCTGACAGCTCAGAGCCTGGAGCCTGCTTCAGATCCTGTATCTCCCTCTCTCTCTCTGACCCTCCTCTGCTCATGCTCTCTCTCTCAGAAATAAATAAAACGTTAAAAAAAAAAAAAAGAAATAAAGGACATGAATGCATCTCTAAGTGGCATATGTGTATTAACAGAAATGTCCTCATTTAAGCTATAGCGCTGGACCATTTAGTGACTGCCAAAAACCTCTCTATTGTTAAGTGAAGCAGGTATGAGTGGTTTTCTTCCCCAGCCAATAGGACAAATGAAGAGTCTTCCACATTAACACCAAAATGAACTTCCAATATTTTTAAATGATAGAAACCAAAACAGCCAAAGTGAACCATCTCCTACCTTGGCCCCTTAGTGGTTCCTTAGAGCATCTCGCCCGCACATGCCTTGGACTCACTCTCCGCTTCCCCCAGTTTATGCTTCCAGCCACACTGCTGACATCAAAGCAAGCGCTGGTGCCTAGGAGAGGGAAGGATCAAAGAGAGTAGTGAGGGTGGAAAGATTGCTTTTCCCTAATTCTGAAGATTGCTTTATGTTGTCCTTTTAGGGAAGATTCCATTATTTAGAAGGTGGATTGTGTTTCTAGTCTAACCCGCAGCTGCTCTGTGGACAGGGCACTGTTCTTTTCCAGCTTATATGCTAAGAAGCAAGTAAGGAACAGAGACAAGAAAGAGATGGGAAAGTCCCATGAGCAGACTATCCTTTCTACCCTTCCCCAGCCAGTTAGGTGGTTGCTAAGCTGTCTAGTTATTCTCTCTTTCCCAACTGATAAGGAGAAAAGAGGTGTTATCTGCTATAGACAGCCCCTGGCTTTGGAGAGGAGAACCCCAGGGCTGGTGGTTAATACCTGACCTAGGACTGTTTCCCTCAAGACTTCAAGCCCTGGCTGCCTCAGCCTAGACAATGCTGTTGGAAACATAACAATATGGTGCTGTAATGCTCAGATCTTTAGTCTTTTCCAAACCATGCTCATACCACCACTTGCATTAGTTTCCTAGGACTGCCATAACAAACTGGGTGGCTTAAAACAGGAGACATTTGTCCTTATACACTTGTGGAAGTTAAAGAGTCCAAAATCAAAGCACTGGCAGGGTTGGCTCCTTCTAGAGGCTCTGACACAGAATCCATTCCATGCCTTCACTAGAGGCAACCTTTGTCATTCCTTGGCTTGGAGCTCTGTCACTTTAATTCCCACCCCCAACTTCACATAACCTTTTTCCTGTGTGTCTATGTGCTCTCTCCTCTTCTTCTAAGCACACTTGTCATTGGACCTAAGACCCACTCTTAAGTCCAGAATGATCTCATATCAAGGTCGTTACATTTCACCAGTAGAGATCTGTCTTCCAAATAAGGTCACTTTTACAGGCTCCAAGGGTTAGGACTTGGACGTATCTTTTTGAGGGACCTCTATTCAACCACTACAGTACCCAAACAAAGGGGAAGGGAGAAGAGGAAGAAACCACACTGAGCTTCTCTTCAAATCTGTAAGAATCCATGGGACAAGGTGGGGACTAGAGTTATTCAGTGAAGTGATGGTAACAAAGGCCATGGGGACTGGATGGGCCTTAAGCATGACTATACTGGGGAAGAAGGGGTAGTAGCCTGAGACCTGCCCTCCACTGAGACCTGCTGAGGTCACTAGCTGGCTGAAATGACAAAGGCACAGGAAAAAGCCAGGTCATCAATCTCTTTCCCCACTCACCCGCTTCCTCCCACCTCACTGATCCCTGCCAAGTAACCTATGGGTAACCCAGGGCTTTGGATCCCCCTGCGGGTATGAGCAAGGCAGC
Organism: Hyaena hyaena; assembly: GCF_003009895.1. NCBI lineage: Eukaryota > Metazoa > Chordata > Mammalia > Carnivora > Hyaenidae > Hyaena > Hyaena hyaena. The sequence goes on along the minus strand of NW_024080964.1, from coordinate 350,789 downwards.
AGCCTGCCCACCCAGCACTTTGCAGCCTGTCTTGTGGAAGTCAGCCAGCTCTGTTCACTCTGGGACTGCTCAGATGCCGGCACTTCCACAGCTGGTTTGTGAACACAGTATTCAGTAGTACTTAGCTTTCTTCCACTGTGGTTAAAACTTACACAAGGAAAAGCCTTCCAAAACTTAATTAACAAAATTTAATTTAAGGATCAGAAAAGGTTTTCACCATATTCGAAAATTCTAAAAGTTCTTTCTCTAAGAAAGGAAAGAAAAAATTATTAAATGAATCACCATTTCTAAATTTCAAAGGAACCATTCCTTAAGTTATTAATGTGACCTCTCTCCCAGAAACGCCTGGCAATTGTGTAAACAGAAGTTGTGTCAGTGATAGTTGCCAAGAAAACTTTTGAGGCCTAAGATTACAGGTCTTTGGTCAAGACTGTGCCTTATAATATACATCTTACTTTTCAGGCCTGGAGTCCATGAACTTTCCCCCACAGTGTTAAGATGACAAAGTTTAACAATGTTGTCTGAAAAAATTCTGTGGATTAGAAGCTGAACTGGAATAGGTATTTATGGAGTGTGTACCCTGTGCTGGTCACTCTGCTAGATGCGAGGGCTATAGACACGAACAGCAATTCTAACATGGCCCTGACTTCATGGAGAGGGAGATTCCATCCTACAAGTACTGCTACAAAGCACAAGTATGGGTGTCATGGAGGCCTTCACCAGGGCACTCTGCACACTTAACAGATGATTTACATGGATATATGGAACCTAGGTATTTGCCCCCGGTGATAACGACATCTCCAGTGGGTCTGCTCTAAAGGTTTGTGGGGGTTTTTAATCTTTTACTTATTTATTTTGAGAGACAGAGAGAGAGAAAGAGGGAGAGCACGAGCAGGAGAGGAGCAGACAGAGAAGGAGAAAGAGAAAATCCCAAGCAGGCTCCATGCTATCCGTGCAGAGCCTGATGTGGGGTTTAGACACACGCAACCCAGGGGGTCATGACCTGAGCCAAAACCAAGAGTAAGACACTTAACTGAATGAGCCACTTGGATGCCCCTGCTCTAAAGGTTTTGTGCATATTCTATCTCTACAGGATAGTGGATGGAGGTCCCTGCCCCTCCAAGAGCTAACTTGAAACTAATCTTCAGACAGGTTTTGTGGCTATATGTCCAGTGATCCCAGGGAAGATCCTAGAGCCTCTGAGATAAGACAGAGATCTTTCTGGAAAGATAAATGCAACAGAAGCAGATCCCCAGGTCTGAGGTCAGAAAATGAGGCTCTAACCACCTCACAGTTGTTAGAATGGCTAACATCAAAAAACAAAGAACAAATGTTTCAGGGATGTGGAGAAATTAAAATTCTTGTACATTGAAAGTAAAATCCTGTAGCTGCTATGGAAAACAGTATGGAAGTTCCTCAAAAAACTGAAAACTGAACTACCTTGTGATCTAGCAATTCCACTTCTATTTACCCAAAAGCATGAAAATCAGGATCTCAAAGAGGTATTTGCACTCCCACATTCACTGCAGCTTATTCACAATAGCCAAGTTGTGGAAATAATCTACATGTTCATCAGTGGATGACTGGATAAAGAAAATGTGGTATATATACAGACAAGGGAGTATTTTTCAGCTTTAAACCAAAGAAGGAAATCCTGCCACATGCAACACCATGGATAAACCTTGAGGACATGATGCCAAGTGAAATAAACCCATCACAGAAAGGCAAATATTGCATGGTAAAATAGACTCATAGAAGCAGAGAGTAAAATGATAGTTCCCAGGGAATGGAAAGAGGTGCAACAGATAGTTGATGTTCAACGGGTATAAATTGTCAGTTATGCAAGATGAGTAAGTTCTAGAGATCTGCTGTACAACATTGTGACAAGAGTTAACAATTCTGTATATAATGCCCTTCAAACTGTGTTATTTCAGTTATGCAAGATGAGTAAGTTCTAGAGATCTGCTGTACAACTTGTGACAAGAGTTAACAATTCTGTATATAATGCCCTTCAAACTGTGTTAGCCAGTAGATCTCATGTTAAGTGTTCTTACTACAAGAAAAAGAAACAGACAAGATAAGGAAGGACAAGGGAAAGAAAAGAGGGGAGAGAACGGGAGGGGAGAGAAAGGGAGAGGAGAGAAGGGAGAAGAGAAGAGAGAAGAGAAGGGAGAAGGGAGAAAAGAGAAAGAGAAGTCTTTAGACTATGGGCTGACTAACTATAGCCTGCCTGCTGCTTGTTTGTGTAAATACATAAAGCTTTGCTGTGACACAGACACATGCATTCATTTATGCATTTTCTATGACTGCTTTCACACTACAATGGCAGAGCTGAGTAGTTGTGATCGTGACTGTATGACCCACAAAGCTCAAACTCCTGACTACCCTACACAAGGATGTGAGTCATTGGTCATCTTAGTAGTATTCTCCACAGTTTAGTTCTTGACATTCTCCTACTGCCAAACTTGAAACATGTCCTATTACCAGTAGCCCTTCACTCAGTCCACAGACTGGGCTTAATCCTATTTGCCACATGCTCCAAGGTTATTGTGTTCAATAAAGTAGTCACCATACATGTGGCTATTTAAATTAAATAAAGAAATTATACGTGGCCCCTAACAAAAAGAATCTTGCCACTCCTTGACTTGGATTCCTCAGGGCTCTTATCACCACACCAGAATGTGTCAAAAACATGGACCTTGACTGCTTTAGAGGAAGGAGAGCCAAACCCCAACAAAAAGTGCCGGTGCTAGGAACATCAGAGGGCACTCATAAGCACCTACTGTTTTCAAAACATCATTGTATTTAGCCTTCACATCAACTTTGTGAGACAGGAATGATCTTCATTTGATATAAGAGAAAACAGAGACTCAGATGTAAAGCAAATTGCTGGACTATCAGGGCCATATTTGAAATTAGATCTGCCTGTCTGCACACTTTATCACTGCATCCAACTTCCACACTGTCTGCTACTTACACATTTCTATACAGTTACTAGGAAGAATTCTATCACTTTGGATCAAGAGATGATCAGTAGGAACTATATACTAAGTGAATTCACTGTACATGAAAGACAGTCAACCTGCCCCCACAGCTCGATGTCACCGGTGTGGTTCCTTGGAGAGTCAGGTACCATCGGGTTCCTCTCTGAATTCTTACAGCTGTGTGCTGCAGTGAGGGTGCAGGGAGCAGGGGCCACTATTCAGGGCATAGTTTGCTTTACTATAAGACCATGGAAGACCTAGCTGTTCCCTGCCAGTTTATTCTTACTCCAACAATCGTATCACAAACAATCATGCTCCTTGCTCAAAGGAGAAAACCGAGATTGTGAGGTGGCTCTGGAAACGACATCAACAAAAGATAGCTACAAGACCAGGGGATGTTTTGTTCAGAGAAGGAAAGTTCTGATGGAAGTATGCTAGTTGCGCATTATTTTTTCAGGAAGCCCTGCCTTATCGAGAAGACCAGCCTTCTGTGTGTTCTGCCAGAGTGGAGAATGAAAACCAAGAGTAGGAAGTAAAATGGAAGCAGATTTGGGCTCAAAAGCTGAAAGAATGTTCCAACAACTGCAAATGTCTAACAACGCAATGAACTGTTGAGATGATGAGGCCACCCATCTCTGCAGATGTCCAAGCAAAAGCTAAATGACATCTGTCCTGAATTCTGTGGCATGGGCTTTTATAAAGTGTGAAAGATTAGACTAGCTCACCACCACAGCCCCCTCCAACTCAAAGAGCCCACAATTCTGTGAACAAAGAAACCAGTCTGAGGACCACTGGGAAAAGCAGTGCTTTCAACCAAATCTGCTATATCTAACTCCTTCCACATCCTAATTCCAACATCTCACTAAAAGCTAGTGCTTATTTTCAACCAAGCCCCAGTCACCAATGGGCACAATCCAGGACTAGCCAACATTCATGGTTTAACTGTAAGAAGAATGATTTCTCCATTTGTCAAGAGAAACTGAAGGTCTCTGGCTTTGAAGTAGGCAGCCAGGGGTGGGTGGTCAAAATAATATTAACTGACATTTACACTAAACTTTGTCATTTGCAAGGGGACCTATGGTCTAGTTAATCTTCCCAACAGCCTGCGGAGGAAGCAAGGCATGTTATCATTGTCATCAATCTGCACTAAGAGGTTGCCTGGTTGCCTGACAAATACAAACATCCACAGACCTGAGTGACACCTCAAAGATGGTGGGGACCATGATGGTAGACGCCATTGTGATCAATGCCCTGTGGAGGCTTGCTGAGACCTGAGACTGTTAGTTAAAATTTATTTGTGGTTACGACGTGGAACCAGACAGAGGTGAATACATTGCTCAGAATATCTTGTGCTTGCAGTAATTTTCTACAAGACTTCCAGTGTTTTCCAGTGCCTAAATTATTAGAATGAGTTTCACATCCTGAGGATGCATTCAGCTTGGGAGGCTAGATACTGCAAGTGATAATTATCAAGGCTCATGCCATTTAAAAATAGGTTGCCATTATTGTTCATTGCTCCCATCAGTGCTACTAGATTTTATACCCTGTTTTCCCATCAGGTGTGGACTGAATCATCCCCTCTGCTGTCACAACACTTGCCTTCGAAGGCTCCCAGAAGGAAAGCAATGGGCAAATGTTAGTTAACCTACATACTGATTAGAGGATGTTTTCCAGCGGTCACCTGGAGAAGCCCTTCAGTGCTGCTAGGGTGAATAGAGTGATTAATGGACCTGGGAGCAACTGGAGATCCCCAGCTCCACTTCTAAAACTAAAACCTCCATCACTGGAAACATGCCTGCCAGCATTTACAGCAGCCAAAACTTTTAGGTGGAAAATTGGACAGACAGACACAGGGGAGAGTAGGGAGGGCATTCCAGGCAGAGGAGTCATTTGAGCAAAGGCAGAAAGGCATGAAAATGAAGGAGCTCGTTTGTGTAACCAGAGCACAGAGTGTGCACAGGGAAGCACCAGGAGGCTGAACAGGTGGCTTGGTGCTATGCTGTCAAGTCCCTCAATGGCAAGCTCTAGAGAGTACTTCATGCTGGAGTCCAGTGCTGGTCAAAACCACCACAGGGTTTGTGGTGCCCCCCTCACAGAGTTTGATTCAGTGAGTCTGGGTGGGGTCCACGAATTTGGTTTCTAACAAGCCTCCAGGTGATGCTGAGGCTGCTGGTCCAGCAACCAGTTATTTGGCATGATTTTAGGTAGGGAAGGGTGGTGATCAAAGTTGTGTGTTTACAGTCTTTAACTGACCAGTTTGAAGAGCCCATAATTCTGTGATAAGACATATAAGGAAAGGAAAAGGAAAGACCTAGCCCAGGCAGTGGGTATATGATCAGTGGGGAGATCTGACCCAAACTTCTCATTTTTCACTCAGTGGCAGGAAGGCACGTGACCCATGTTCCTCACAGAATAACAATGGAACCACAACAGTTTTTTAAATTACCAGATAAAGCATGTCACTTACAAAACTCTAGCATAGAGTTTTTAAACACAGAAAATGCCCATTTTTTTCCTTGGTGTCAGTTTTTCTAAAGGCATTTATCATGCTGGTCACCTAGTGACCCCCATTAGCTGACAGAGGAATGATTCATAGCTTTTCCTCCTCTGCTCCTGATCTCCTCGGTGTGAAGAGGGAATGGTGGGTGTGAGATTTACTGAGACATCTTCAGTTGCACTGCCATCACAGAAATGGCAACTAGGAAAACACAGGAAGAGCCCAAGGGAATCATGACATGGCCCCAACAAGAAAGTCAACATGGCATTCTTCTAGGCTAGTCAACAATAATAATTAGTAATAATCAATAATTCTCCTGTTCTGACCAAGATGGGCACATCTTTAGGGCAGAGTAGTAAAAGGAAACAAGGGGGAAGGTTTTTTGTCTGTTTTTTTTTTGTTTGTTTTTTACCAGTAGTAGGATGGGGTGCAACTTAGTCTTAAATCCTAGCTTATTGGGCTGGTTGATTTAAGAGAAAGCAATCACCATCCACAACAAAGCATTATTAATGATTAGAGCTTAATGCATGGCTTTATTTTCTATTTTACCAAGGGGCTTCTAGAATCAAGTGCTTTAGTCCATTCTAGCTGGAGAATATTATACTTTGAGGCTACACTGCAGAAGAGGTAACATATTGACCTAGCAATTTAAGGACAAGGATTCTTTTTCCAGTTTGGCAACTCTGAATTTGAGCAAAATCTTATCTTCTCTGGACCTCAGATTTTTCATGTGGGAGATGAGCAAAGCTGTACCTGGTTTTCCATATGATTCCTGCCATCACTGATCTCCACGGATTCTGTACCTCATATGCTAAAACCAGCTTTATGGAATCAGAATGTCCTGAACAGTGGTCATGGCATCAAACTCCTTGGACAGCTGGTTTTACTTGAACTCAGCTAAGTTTAATTCCCTGGTTCCATTAACATTTACCTCTGTGCTGGCCAGAGAAAATCAGGGTGGAGAAGTTTCAGTATAAACAAGTGAGAAAATGGTCTAAGAAACTAATGATCTTATCTGGTTAGAATGAATGAAGAAGGTTCAGTGCTCATCTCTTCATCAGCATTATTGAGAACATTTATGCCACAGAGAGAAACAACATCAGTCACTTTAATGGATTTCCAAAGAGGCCACAACACTACTCTTCCCTTTTGGACTCACTAAGGTCGGCCAATCCCACACCCAGCTCACATTCAACACTGCCTCTCCTTACCCATCACCCCAACTCTGTTCACTCCACTGTATCATGTATCTATGTGCCCATTTCTCCAACCACCCTATCGCAATGTGATCCTCTCTGAGGTCAAGGGCCACAGTTTGTTCCTTACCTCATCTCTCTGTTTTGCACCCATCAAGTCTGGGGAGACAAATAAAGAAAAACTGTAATGCCTTTGAATCCCGATTCTCCACCAGTTTTTTCTGCAAGTCCAACTGCCTGTGGAGTCCCCACCATCCTCAAACATGTCCTTGACTCTCTAACCCGAGAGGTTGATAGTCCTCCTCTGTAGCTCTTCAGTGCTACGACTGGTGGACGACAAGTCCACAGAGCTCATTGCTGCTAGCAGCAGGAGACGAGGGGCCTGCCCCATCAGCTCCATTGCTCACTATGTGGACTCTCACAATTTTTACTCCTGTCTCTAATCACAGAAGGGGAAACTTCTCCCTTCCTGGGTGTTAACAGGTCACTTGAGACTCCTCCCACCTCCCATGGGAATCTGATATTCTCCATTTACATCTCTGTCTGCAGGTGAGCAAAGCATTCCCAAAGCTAGACAAGAGGACATTGACTGATACCACACAATGTCTTACTCCCACCAACCATGAAAGGATGTCCAAGGTCAGGATGAGTAGGAATGGAAGTCTACCTTAAGCCCCAAATGCTTTTATCTTTTTTTTTTTTTTTTTTTTTTAATCAGAAAGTCTTAAGAGTCTCAGGAGAAGACAAATGCCAAAAGAACGTTCTAAGTTTTTGGGGAGGTGAATCTTCATTATGTGACTTCTCTAGGGAGCCTGTCACAGTTGATTATAGAAGGTAAATGTTTGACAAGCAGATAAATGTACTGGAAAATTCACTCTAGCCCAGAAGTGATGGGCCATAGAGAGGCTTAGTTTATAGGCAAAAGCACAGGGAAGGAGAGGTGAACAGACTTCCACTGAGGCAGTACATGTTCAGATGGGCAGCAACGTGTGGGGAAAGGGAAGCTTGAAACCTGAGAAGTGGGACAGCAGGAAAGGGCATGTGAAGAAAACTGGAATATCGGAGCTGGAAGAGACAAACAATGACATGGCAAAATGAGATCAGGAAGAAAGACATCAAGGTGGGAAGATGCCCCATACCTATTGCATCCAGCCTGCAGCTATCTCTCCAGAGAGGATCAGGATGGAGAAGTGGCAGTTTACACAAGAAAGCGATATGGAATACTGTCAAATAACGGTCCCACAAAGAGAGGCAGAGGTAAGAGGCTGCGTCACCCAAATATCAAAGACTCAACCGTGGGAGTCCTGGTCTTACTTCCATCTCCATTCCTCTCTCTGCCCTCTCCTAATCCCACAAGACTTATGAGCACCTAACATACTCCACCCATGGGGGATGCCATTGCCTCCCAACCTGGAATATAGACTTGTTCTTGGCACATGCAAAGTCGCACAGTGGGTCTCCAGCTGTCATAGCTGAGCACAGGGTAGCCACTTAGCAATGGGAGTGCAATTCGAGACCAAAAACCAGGAAGATGGCACAGACTTCCAACCAGCCCTTCAGGGAAGAACACAAATTTTGCCATCCTAAAAAGCTTTCCTCAAGCTAAACACCTCATCTGAAATATACCTCTGTCTGCTGAATATTCTTACAAGGCTGTTCAGATGACAGAGTTGATACGGGGCCCTCACACACTTATGCCAGCCCAGTGACTCTTCCCTGAGTGCCCACTATGTGTCTGACACTTTGCAGGGGCTGGGGCTACAGGGAGAAGAGACACATTTCTCCTATCTGTTGGAGCTCTGAGCACACAGTCTAGTGGGGACGATGGACATCTAAGAAGAAATTACTTGTGTTATGACGGTTACCAAAAGATCCTCGGAAGTGTTCAGAAGTTGGGTGGCCAGTCTTCTGCTTTGGTTTTGTGTTGGCATCCCCTGCTCATCCAAGGAGTGGAACATAAGGCAAAACCGGTCACATTTCCTTCTGGAGACTGATGAACCATCTACTATTTGGTAAAATAGAAATCAGAGCAGTGGCTTCTGTTAAAGGCAGGACAGGAAATAAAGGACACTAGTCTTATCCTACACGTGCTGGATCCATAGCCTGTAATGTCCTCATACAGGTTGACATGCATTTTCCAAAGGGGTGGCTCTGCTCAATGCCAAAGACAGTAACACTCTGGAGAACTGGAGACTCTGACTTCCTGCACCCTCCACCATCTACGGCAGAGCTGTGAATTCTGGAGTAAATGAAGAGGACCTCTGAACAACAGGGCTGCTGTCACAAAGTCCATGCACTGAATGTGTCCAGGAAATAGAAACCATTTTCAAGTCTTTATCCTTCTCTAAGAAACAAGTCTGTGGATTAGAAGCAGTCACACATGGGCCAGTGGGGAGAAACGAAAGTGGAGAGTACTAAAAGTCCAGGGAAATAAAAGCACACAGCAATATAACTATTTGGGGGACAAAAGGCCAGTCCCGTGACCCTCAGCCACATTGAGAGAGTATCACTGAGTTACAGCATTATTACATAATCCTTCATATTGGTATTATTATATAATCCTTAATATTGACTGCCCCACAACATCAAAATAAAAATTGTGGGATGCCTAGGTGTCTCAGTCAGTTGAGGTACCAGCTTCAGCTCAGGTCATGATCTCATCGTCTGGGTTCAAGCCCCACATCAGGTTCTGTGCTGACAGCTCAGAACCTGGCACCTGCTTCAGATTCTGTGACTCCCTTTCTCCTTGCACCTCCCCTGCTCATGCTCTGTCTCTCTCAAAAATAAAAGCATTTAAAAAAAAATAAAAATTTAAAAAATTGCATTCTCTTAAAAATGTAATATTTAAGAAACCAGGACTATGGCCTCCTGGGTGGCTCAGTCAGCTAAGCAAACAATTCTTAATTTCAGCTCAGGTCATAATCTCTTAATTTGTGGGGTCGAGCCCTGTGTCAGGCTCTGTGCTGACAGCTTGGTGCTTGCTTGGTATTCTCTCTCTTTCTCTCTCTCTCTCTCTGCCCCTCCTCAATTTTCTCCCTCTCTCCAAATAAACAAACATTAATAAAAATTTAAGGGGCACCTGGGTAGCTCAGTCAGTTAAGCATCCAACTTCGGCTCAGGTGATGATCTCACAGTTCATAGGTTCCAGCCCCGCATCGGGCTCTGTGCTGACAGCTCTCTCTCCAAATAAACAAACATTAATAAAAATTTAAGGGGCACCTGGGTAGCTCAGTCAGTTAAGCATCCAACTTCGGCTCAGGTGATGATCTCACAGTTCATAGGTTCCAGCCCCGCATCGGGCTCTGTGCTGACAGCTCAGAGCAGGGAGCCTAGTTTGGATTCTGTGTCTCCTTCTCTCTCTGCCCTTCCCCTCACTCATACTCTGTCTCTGTCTCAAAAATAAATAAGCGGCAAAATAAAAACAATTTTTAATTAAAAAAAAAAAAAAAGCCAGGACTGTATTATGACAGTTAAAAAGCCTTAACATTTTTACCTCAAAAGGTAAGTTTTAGATGTTAGAAAAAATACACTATTTGGAATACATCATTTCCTGAGAAGGCTATGGAAAGTTGAAAGAAATAGAATACTACCATGTATAAGAAATGGCTCTAAATTTCTGCCTTATTGTGCATCTTTACTTAAGTAACTAAACACCAAGGTAATAATTACCACAAAAAGGAAGAAGAAATGTCTCACATAAACAGTATTGATGCGGATTACATAATATGGAAATTTCACAAGAATCCTGGACGTTGTTGATAAAAACTCCTCTGAAGAGCTAATGATAGACCTGGGAAATTCTGGTCCTGGCAATCCATCAATACAGCAAGCAGTTACCCTCCAGGTATCAAAGGCTATGATGGCCCCCAGAGGGGTTAGTGACAGCCTGGGCTCTGAAAGAGCTACCAAAAATCAATACGGATTACTCAGCAATGACATTTAGAGGACATGGAACACTAGAATGATTGTGTCAGGGCACAGCACGCCGAAGAAGCCAAGTGCTTGCATTTCCGAATGGCAGACCCTGTTCAGCAGCAGATGTACGACAACGCAGGCCTGGCTCTGCCGAGAGCCATGGAAACTGTTTTGCAAGCTGTTGTCATTAAGCAAGTAATAACCAGCTTCAGTGCATAGTTAAGACGGGTTTCAACTCATCAGCCACCACACCCACCATCTGAAAGCATCACAAGAAGCATAAGTATGAATGCAGTACCATGAACTAGGGCAAAGTTAATAGCTTCCCGATAAGCCATGTTGCCAAAAGACAGAGGAGCAGTCCCCAGGGCCCCATGGGACCATCTGCCTTGATGCTTTAATAAGCAGTCAGGTGGGATATAGGGGCCTTGCTGCATCCCTCAAGTTCAAGAAGGGAGAGGGACCTGGGTGTGAGAGGAGTCTTCTCCGGACGAACTCTGTCCTTTTCTGAGTTCTGTCACTTTCCACAGCTGGGAACTATGAAGGTGAAGGTATCTACACCCACCACAGCCAGCCTAAGCACACATCACGGGGTTGAGCACTGGTACTAACACCATTGTGGTTAGTACCAAGCACTCTGTGGTCACCTCTTCTGCCAGGAACTGCTTTCTCTGGGCAGATTCCACTCATGTGCCCTCAGAAATCCATAGAGGGACCAGGAGCCTGTGGGGTATAGTGGAGAGGATAGGACTTTGCAAGAAGTAGACCTGAGTTACAATCCTGGCTCTCCCACTTATCCATGGGTCACCTCTACCCTTTCTACAAACCTCTTGGAGCCTCAGTTTCTACAGTATAAAGAGAGACTAATAACACCTCTCTTTCATATCTGTTTTAAGAATTCAAGATCATGTAGGGGTGCCGGGTGGCTCAGTCAGTTGAGTGTCTGACTTCAGCTTAGGTCATGATTCCATGGTTTGTGGGTTCAAGCCCCACACTGGGCTCTATGCAAACAGATCAGAGCCTGGAGCCTGCTTCAGATTCTGTATGTCCCTCCCTCTCTCTGCCCCTCCCCCACTCGTGCAGTCCCTCCCTCTCTCTCTCTCTCTCTCTCTCGAAAATAAACACTTAAAAATTAAAAAAAAAAAAAAAAAGGAACTCAAGATCATTTAATATCCAGGAGGGTGACTGACACATAGGAGTTACCCAGTAAATAATAGCTTTTATTAGTAGTTACCAATATTACCATATGGGGTTCATTACTATGGGGGAATGATAGTAAGGTAAATAGGAAGAAAACAGATATTGACACAAACAAGGAGATAGACATCCTTTACTAACAAAGCTTTTGAGGGATGCCTGGGTGGCTCTGTCAGATGAGTGATGGACTCTTTTTTTTTTTTTTTTGAGTGATGGACTCTTGATCTCTGCCCAGGTCTGGATCTCAGGGTCATGAGACAACCCCACCCGATTCCCGCTGGGCTCTGCCCTGGGCAGACAGCCTACTTAATAAAGGTTTTTCAAACCGCCCTGTAGCTCTCCTATAGGAAATGTTCACCAGGCCAAATTCCTGCCTCCTTCAAAGGTATTAAAGAGCATGTAAATATTCCTTATTCTCTTGAACTTTCCCACGGCCCTATCCTGCAGCAGGCGAGTTTCATCCTGTTTTTGTGGGTAAGAGAACCTGAGGTACAAACGATCACCTAATCCTCTGAATCAGAGGCACCTCTCAAAACTAAACCCAGGGGCATCACAGTCTCCACTCTTTCTGGACCCGAGCTCTTCTAACAAATGATTCCTATTGATAGATATCATGATTTTTTTTTTTTTTTTTTTTTTTTTTTTTTTTTTTTTTTT
>NW_024080964.1:183353-338270 GCF_003009895.1 Hyaena hyaena | reverse complement strand
GACTGAAACAGGCTCCAGGCTCCGAGCTGGCAGCCAGCACAGAGCCCGACGCGGGGCTCGAACCCACGAACCGCGAGATCATGACCCGAGCGAAAGTCGGACGCTTAACCAACTACGCCACCCGGGCGCCCCGATAGATATCATGATTTAAAACAACAGTCCTATAGTAGAGTCCCATGTTTTTGGCCACCCAGAAGCTAACCTTCAGAAGCCCTGGGCCTGTCTTCCACAGCACATGCTCTGACACCGTCCCCTGTCAATCTCTCTTATCTTGGTTGTGTCTGGTTCCCAAGAGAGGGAGCAGGAAGGAACACAGATAGACTGAACCCCCACAGCACACTTTCTCCCTAGGGCCTTCTGGACTCCACCAGCAGGGGCCCACCCTGCCCCATAGGGGATGGTGTCGACTCCAGGCAACTACATGCTCAGATCTTGGCTCTTGTACCCCACCCACCAGTTCTTGGGAATACACCTTCTCAGCCAGCAGGCTAATTCCAAGGAGGCTCACCAAGCCTGGGTTGAGAACACACAGAGCGTCCCTGCTTGTTTAAAGGAGCCAGCTTCTTCAGAGGTGAGCTCCCGCTTTGCAGGGCTCCACATTGGTTTTGTTTCCTGCTTCGTTAGATTGTTTCCCTGTCTCTCTTGGAATTATGCCTCCTGCACACACACACGTCTGGACTGAAGCCTTTATTTCTGAAACTTAGTATGCTCCAAAGTCCCAAAATGGGGATGAAGCTAAAGCCTGTGTGGCCAAATGGCTGCCAGAGACCATGGAAGAAATCCCTTCTCGGCATGTCCTTCCTATTCGGTGGACAGTTTGTACTTCCACTGGAAAAACAGTGCCTGGAATTCCTTGTTCATTCAGCTGGAGAGTGTTCTGATCTTGTGCACTCAGGAGGATAGTGCAAGGAAAGCTTTTATAAACAGGCACTTGGTTTTGTACTTAGCAGAGGGACTTGAACATAATAGGGACAAACGTACCTGTTGAACAAATGAATATTCATTTTATCGGTACTCCTTTGTGTTTATTTCATGTCTAGCTATTTTGTAATTGTACCTCAAATGATGATGTACCAGCTTTTGTAAATGTTCCTTCAGAGAAACCATTAGAATTCAGCTAGGTTCAGGACATGCTCAGGTGACCAAAGGCAAGGACCAAAAATCACCTATCTCCTCAGCTTTTTTCCAGCTAAGAGGACACAGAGATCTGTTAAATGTTACTCTATTTCAGGGACCACAGGCATTCCTCTGCGTGCAGTGAAAGGAAAATCAACTTCTTGTGACAAGTTCAAAAAACCAAAGAATCTAGCAACCTAGAAAAACTTCCCTGGGCCTCGAAGACTGCTGCCAGGGTCACCAAGACAATAACAACGTAACAAACATCACTCCCCTGCTGGAGAGATTGCTTCAAAACTGGGGTGTCTAGGGGCACCTGGGTGGCTCAGTTGGTTAAGTGTCCAACTTTGTCTCAGATCATGATCTCAAGGCTCTTGATCTGGAGCCCCGCGTTGGGCTCTGTGCCAACAGTTGGGAGCCTGGAGCCTGTTTCAGATTCTGTGTTTCCCTCTCTCTCTGCCCCTCCCCCATTCTCTCTCTCAAAAATAAACAGACATTAAAAACAAATTTTTTTTAATACAAAACACATTTGTGCCTGGCCCCCAGCTGGTCTTCTTTCCTCTTTTGCTGGCTAATTCTACCACAATTCAGAAACTCCACAATGCAGAGCCACTCCCCCTCAGTGCACATTCCTCATGCCAATCCTCTTTGCAAATGTTTGCTTTAAATGTAATCTGCAGCTTTACTAAGATTATGTCCCCAGCACACATTTTTTTAGTCATCTGAACCTCTGTGCTGGGAAAGTGGACATTTTCCTGCTCCCTCGATTGTGGTCTCTGCTTTATTCCTTAGACACACCCAGGTTTTTCTGTCCTGAAGGGAGCACTTCCGATTCAGAGCCCTACAGAATCCAGAGGACAGAGATCACTCATTACCCTTCCTTCCTATCTTCTGTGTGTCTCGCACATGGGAGGCACTCAATGAAATTTTTAAGCAAACCAGTCTACTCATTGCTCCCTCAACTCATGAGGCACGTTTCCATCCCTGGGCCATTGCTAAAGCCCTGTCTCTTGCCAGGAATGCACTCCCTTCTCCTTTCCATTTGTGCAAATCTTGACTCTCCCTCAGGACTGAAACCAAGACCTTGGAGAGTTTATAGAACTGTTCCCTTGGCAATTAACATAGTAGTAGTCTGTTTCTAGTCTTATCTCCTCAATTAATCAGAGATCCTGTATGCTCCAACCGAGCTGAAGCCACTTCCCAGAACCAAAACCAGTAGGCTGGTCAAGGTGAGAAAGGGAGCCCAGTACCAAAATGTTTCCTCAGGGGTGAGATGAGCGGTCTTTCCAATTCAGGCACTGGGATAATCATGGGAAAGACACCTATGTAGAGGCAGAATCTATGTGAATGATTTAGACTCAAAGGCAGGAGCAAAGGAACAGAACAGGTGAAGAAGCAGAGGTTAGCATGTGGTCACTCCAAAGTGATGCTCTTGGATGAGGCTTATTTGCCCTGACACTTTTAGTTCAAGTTTAGATCCTGCCCCTTCAGGCAGGATAGTTTGGCCCTTAAGGTAGTACTCCCCAACTCTGGCAAGATGCTCTTGCATAGCAACTGTCAAATCCCTTATTATAACATCCACCCTCATCCAGGACCTAGCACAGGGTTACACAAATAGCAGGTTTTCCATTGGGAGGAAGGGAGGTAAAGAGGGAAGAACAAAGACAAGCAAATTGTTAATCCCCTCCTCTCTGCCAGTTTAGAAGGCCAGAGGGAGCCTAGATAAACTGCCATCCTCACACCCACCCACTCACATTCAAATCCACATACCCAGTTGTTTTGTAATAATTGCCTCATCTTTCATGATTTAGGGATTTTTTTAATGAATTTTTTTAAACATCTCTATGCCCAACGTGGAACTCAAACTCACAACCCCGAGATCAAGAAGTGCATGCTCTACCAACTGAGCCAGCAAGGTGCCCCGAATCTGGGGATGGCTTTAATCTCTCTGGTAGGTCTTGAGTTCTTCAAGCACAAGGACTTCATCTGCTCTTTTTTAGATCTATCACTGAAGAACAGGCATGATTTCAGCCTCCAAGGTGGGCATGGAGGGCCCCAAGGCACTGCTCACAAGGGGCTTGGGGCAAGATTCTGCTTGCAGTGAAGCATGGGTGGTTGAGACACTTCCTGTGGGTTCAGCCATTGTGTCACTGTGTAGTTTACTGTACTCTTCTCTTCCTCTATGCCCACCCAAAACACCCAAAGCCAACATGCCAAGAGAGAAGCAGAGTTCCCCACTCCAATTAGCCTTCCCCAGGCCTCTTCCTATTCAGAGGCAGCGGTAAGTGTGCAATGATGGCCCTTCCCATGGCCATCAGCAGACAAACAGGGTCTAGCAGAACAGGGCCATGTCTGCGGCCCTGGAATGGACTCGGCAGGAGCACCATTGGGATTTGAAATAGGTCTGCCCTGTCTCCCTCTTTACTATTTTCCGAGCAGAAACACACCCAGGGGAAAGGAAAGTTACTATCATACTGTTGTTCTTACAATGGTCTCTCCCTCTAATCACATGCAAAAATCGGAAAACTGTGTGTATCAGGAGAATTCTGAGCCATAAAAACAAAACAAGATTAAAAAACAAAACCTGCACTCCTCACCAACAAAAGAATGAGAAATTCTGCTCCATTAGGTGAAATCTGATTTCAGATCAATGGAGTGTAGATGGAGGAAAAAGCCCATGTGACCCAAGAGTGAATTAAAGCTGCTGAGGAAAATCCAAATAGCAAAATGGAGAAAGCATGTGGTTATTTTTATAATCAGTGTGAAAGAGAGGTTATAGGAGAGAGGGGCTGACCCAGTCACAGCCACAGAGAAGCAAGCTTTCTGACTAGGCAGGCAGGCAGGCCTCAGCTCACCTTTCCTGTTCCAGGCCCTAGGTGTTATCTCTGAGCAAACAAAAAGCTGGTCTCTTATCAGGTGGAACACAGACAGGGTTGACCCAGAACTTGACCCACACAGAGATCTCCATCTCTGGACCTGAACTACGACCCAGTGGGTAGACAGGACAGGGACTGTTCCATCCATTATACAGATAAGAAAACCAAGTCCCAGAAAGATTTGCTCCACGTCTTCTAATTAGAAAAATAATGTAATCACAACTTGAATTTGGCTGTTCTAACACCAAGCTTAGAACTACCTGCAATGTCCCACGGGCCTTGGGCCTCTACAGGAAGGGAAGGAACTCAGCTGGGTAGTCAGTGAAGTCCCTTGGGCTGCTTTCATCCCTTTTAAACAGGAAGTGAGAGCACAGACTCCTGTCCAACCCCCAACCTGCCCAATTATTCCAGTTAACCCCCAGGGCTCAACAGACTTTCAATGGGGTTTAAACTGGCCCTTAAACCAAAGGCATCCAGTCAGCCAGCTTTCATGCCAAAGCTTTCTCTGGTTAAACAAATCTATAAAGAGATTTCTACTGAGGAGGCTCCACCCAGCTCAGCCAAAGAGAGATAATGGGTGGGTGACAAGGCTTCCTATTTTAGGAAATCTGTCCGTTCTCTATCAGCATAGCCTGGGCCTTTGGCCAACAAGGCCCTGGAGAGAAGGAAGAGTGAGAAGTCAGGGAAGCTGTTGTGAACTCTGTGTCCCCACCACAGAGGCTCGGGGGCTCAGTGTATGGGGAGGTAGGGAGTAGTGACTCAGCCCCTCTGAGCTCATGCGAGAGCACTGCCACTGTGGCCTGGCCCTCCCTTCAGTACCCCCCTTCCACCTCCACAAGGCAGAGACACCCTTTCCACAGCCTGGGCCCCTCCTCCTTCCCCAGGGAAGTGGGTGCTAAGGGGCTGCCCCACCCCCTACCCAGTGTCCACAGAACAGACCCAAACCAGTTCTCTACTCCTATTTTCTCCTTAGAGAGGAAGAGGTGCCCCCACCAATCTTCCTGCAGCAGCTCTGTGGCCCTGGGCAGTTTCCTCCTGTGTAAAAAAGTGACAGCAACACCTTCTTCCTGGAATACTGTGGCGATTAAATGACAAAATGTGTGTAAAGGACTATACACAGTGGGCACTCAAGTAAGTCATTTGCCCCTTCCTCCAAAGAACAGTTCTGATTCTCCTATAGCCTGGCCCCTCACAAGTCTTGCTCTGTATCCAGTTACAACTTCCCCTAAACCTGGAAGACAGTACTCTCCACCCCAGCTGCCTATTCCCATGTCCTCCAGGCCCATTTGTGGCCCACAGTTCGGCTGTATATTTTCTTTACCAAGCATGTATAGCATTTGCCACATGCTCAGCACTGTAAGACCTGTAAAGACCTAAGTTTGCATGGGGACAGAGAACAAAGAGAAGGTTCACATAGCATTCGGGCAGTGGGTGGGAGCAAACTCAGCCCCTGTGCGCAGCCCCTCTCCTTTGACCATCACAGCATCCATCCAATGCTCTCAAAATCACATACCAGGTACTCATTTTGCAGGGTACTAACCCTTATTTGAGTTTCCAGGTACAGTATACTTCTTTTTATGGGAGGTTTTTCAAAGCCTTACTCTGCAGATTTCTGATGTTAATGCACGCTATCTTTCTTTGAGAGTTTTCTTTGGCTCAGCCCCTCCCCTATGTTGTAAGACTGAAACAATCTCAGGAGCTGAAGCCAAATTGCCATGCCTAGCAATTATGAGTATGGACACTCTTCCCAGACCTTTTCAACTCAACAGTAAGGAGGTCAGTGGCAAGCTGGGGGCCCCAGCAGACCTGGTGGGGACAGCCAAAGGCCGGAGTGTCAGCAGCTTCCACAGAATGAACCAAGACATTTCAGGTTAAAATCTCTGCACCGGCCCTGGGCCAATGCAGCATAATGCGGGGTGATTACAGAAAGCAGGGTAAAAATCAATACTGAACAGACAGCCGACACAGCAGCTATGAAAACAGACAACCATCGGGTGCTCTCCTCCAAGGATCTGGAGGCCACCACCAGCTGCAGCACAAGCAAACTTTCTCAATCAAAATAGTATCCTGGGTCTGAGAAAGAATAAAAGACAAATCACAAAAGCACAGGGAGAGGTTTTAACATAGTCCTAATGCACCTAAATAAAGAGAAGCTAAAATAAGACCAATCCCCTGAAGGACTGTCAACCATCATCATCATCACCATCATCGTTGTCATCGTCCGTAATGGCCCATATCACCTAATGGTAGGGGCGAGGAGGTAGCAGGAAGGAGGCTGCTGGCTGCAAGGCATCATCACCCTCATCATCCAACAATGGCTCACCTTCCCCATGGGACACAGCTCCTACTCTGGGCTTGCCTGCTGCTTGATGACTTAAATAAGGAAGCTAGATTTGTTTGGCGGTAAGAAAGCCAGCTAAAAGAGAGGCTGAAGCACAAATTCCTAGCAGACAAAGCCTGCTACCAAGTGTTGGAGACTCCACTGAGCCCATCAGGAAACAGGAAGTAGTGGGGGGGCCCCATGCAAGGTGTTCCCTGATGTCTGCTCCCCTACCAGCAGCTCCCTTCCCCCGGTCCTAGAGTTGGAGGATATTTTTAAAGTATCCAGGGACACTACGTTCCCCAGACCCTGTCACACATTTCTCTTCCTTTTCTATTTCAAGAAGGGCACTCTTTTTTTGCTTATTTAGCGATGCTACGCAGATAATGGTCTTCTGGACGAGTCCTGGTTTTATCAGATAATCCAGGCATCTACTGGGTGCCCACCAACATGTCCTATTAAAAAATGAACGCTGTCGGGTACCTAGATGGCTCAGTCGGTTAAGTGTCCAACTTCAGTTCAGGTCATGATCTCACAGTTAGTGGGTTCAAGCCCCAAGTCAGGCTCTGTGCTGACGGGGCTCTGAGCCTGGAGCCTGCTTGGGATGCTGTGTCTTCCTCACTCTCTGCCCCTTCTCCATTTGCGCTCTGTGTCTGTCTCTCAAAAATAAGTAAAAACACTTAAAAATTGTTTTTAAATAATAAATCAATGCTTTGTTAACGAAAGAAAGGAACAGCAACAAAAAATTATACACCCACAGACAACAGGTCCAGGGCCTGGAGGCTGTGTATGGTTTATCTAGGACCAACTCAGGATGGTTCTCCTTCAGGACAGGCAAGAAATCCTAAACTGCCCACCAAGTGGGAGCCCTTCTACCCCTAGGCTTCTTGGCTTGAGGCTAATGTCCCCAGCCAGCGGGTCCTGCTCCAGGTGAAAAGCCTAGCCTGACGAATGCAGCTTGCTAACAGTGGCCTGCCTGAGCTGTATCCAGCACGCCTGCCTCTCTTCCCCTTTTCTACACCTCAGAGAGTGGGAAAGGGTTTCTTTTCTGTTGAGCCCACAGCTGATGAGCTGCAAAGCACCACCTGACATGAACTCCCTGGTGGCGGATGTGTGTGGTTGCCATGGTGCCCTACAGGGCCACTCAGCTCCCGAAGAGGACCCAGCCTGCCACTCCACAGGCAAAAAGGCAGAAGGTCAATAAAATGAAATCATGAGCAGGGCCAACAAAATTTCCTTTCAGCCAATATATTTTTCATCACCCCCAACAAACATTCAACTTCCTTTTATACTGTCAACCCTAGAGAGCAAGGTTAAAATAAAACCTTAAAGGACAGGACTGGTAAATGAAGGATATACAAAGAACCCGGCCAATCCATTAGGCAAAAAATAAGCCCCTGGCACAGGGCAGGGGCTCGGTAAATATCTGTTAAATGAGTAAGTGAATAAAAGCAAAATTCAGCTGTGATTTAAGCCACTTGAGGAATATTTTATGAAAAGGCACGGTCGGCATTAATAATTAGTACATTTGGTGTGTCATTTTCTGCCCTCCAAAATGCTTTCATGCCTTATCACTTTTGATCTTTGCAACAAGAAAAGGGCACTAGAGCTGGGCTGGGACATCATTTCCATTTTGCAGCGGAGAAAACTAAGACACAGAAAAATGGCTTGACTAAGTGACTCAGCACATTGGTGGAGCCCACGGGAGGGGAACCAGGAGCTCTGGCTGCTGGCCTGCCCCTCTCCCACCTCCTTTAATGGCTCAGCCACAGGCTCCTGGCCTCCCCCTTTCCTGGGCAATGGACATCGGAGAGGGGGCAGGGCACTCAAGTCCTGTCCATGCCTTGGCTCACCAGAGGCCGAGAATAATGAAATATTTATTTGTTGATAAGACCTTGTCCTTCAGATCAAATGGCCACTCCGGCCTGGATTACCTTACAATAAAGTAGACCCAGTGTCAGTGTCTGCCTCCTGCTGGCCTGAGCTGCTGAAGGGTCACTCACGCCAGCTTGCATGTGAGTCGTGGCCCACAGCTCCCCGCCCCAAACCCTTGGGCAGAGAAGCAGAAGGACCAGGAGGAGAATCTAGCAACACAGAGCACAGGCTAAGAGCCCCTCATCTCCAACCACAACCCCTCCCCTGGACCATCTGGCTTCTGGCCTTTCTGCTTCCCTTTCCTCCCTCAGTGATGTCACCAGGGAGTCAGCCTCCTCTTCTTTCCTCGGAACACTGCCACTGCCCACAGCAACCCGCAGGATCTCTCCCCTTCAGGACTGCCCACTGAGAAAAAGACAACCTTCCTGTTATTGGGAACCTTTCAGGATAAAATGCAGGAATGTAGGGACACTACGAAGGCTGAAGAAAGCGGAGAGATCGCCCACACACACTGTCCCAGTGACTTCCTTCCTAGTTGGTGTTTTAGAGCCCCTGTCACCTCGAGCTCCACACAATGGGCTCAGCACTCTTCCCTTCTCCTTACCCCAGCCTGAACAAGCCCTCAGGTGTGAGGGAGCATCGTGTGCACCAGGCTCTGTGTTCTCGAGAGCCCCTAGCTCAGATTTGCTTTAGTGTTGAGGATTAAATGAGGTAATGCATAAGAAGCTATACGAAATGTTTAAAATATATGTGCCAAATGGTAATGAGGTTAGTTATCCATGTTATTCCCCTCTTGACTCACCCCCATGTGCTCCGAGTCCCAGGAAGCCGACCCCCAAGAAAGGTATCCTTCTGAGCATGCTATCCGATTGTCTCCGGTTTGACCACCGGAAGCCAGCCAGCAAGAAGAGCGATTCACGCACCAAAATTCCCTTCTCCCCTTTGCCTTTTAACCTCAGGGAGGTAATGGCTCCCAGCTGATGGAAGTCTCTGGGCACTTCCCTATTTGTTTCCTTAACCCTGCCTGCATCTCTATTAACCTCTTAAAGTTCTTCATTTGAGCTACCTGGGATAAATTGTTTTCTTGTCAGGCCCGTGACTGATAAACTCGGACACATCCACATCTGTGTCCAGTCAGCTGAAAGGGCCATACTTGTGTTCCTCCATCACTGGGAGCAGAGAAACCCATGTCCCTTGACGGTTAAGCTGTCTTCAAGATGAGCTTCCAAGTTTCCGGCAAGGCAACCTTGCCCTTCCTTCTTCCTCCCGTCATTTTAGCGGCACCTTCTTATACAGCAGCTCAGCATGGGCTGCCAGCAGTGTGACATCAGGATGGAAGAATACAGAGGCCTCAGAAGTTTTGCATTTTCTGATATCTAATGATTTTGCTGATCCTCTGGTGTTTGGCAATAGCTCTTTCAACGTCGAGATGCTTAAATCACTTCTTTCTGCTGTGTAACTAGGGCACCACTAGGAGTCTGGAGGAATTGCTGTTTGAGGTGGGTGTTTTGGGGGTGGAGAGGGTGGTTTTCTCCCCCTTGTTTGGGAGGACTTAAACCTTGCACTGGGAAGAAGGTTAAATTTGTTTCGGGATTTTCTCCTGCAGTAGGTCCACAGCTGACCCCTTCTTCTGTCCCTTGGTCCCCAACATTATTTCCCCCTCACCTTTCAGGGTGGGTGTCTACTTTGGGAAATACATGTCCTGCCTTCTTCTTGTGTATTTATCTCACTCTAACTCCCAAGTAGCTGCAAGCTTCACTGCCAAGTGCTCTCCATTACACATTTATTTATTAAAGGCCTGACACTTGCCAGGTGAGATTAGGGAAATGGATAACAATATTGACCAAAGACAGGAGGTCCTGTCTTCCAGGACCTCATAGTCTAGCATAAGGCAAGGCAAGAAAAGCCTCAGGGAATTCATAGAAAACACGGGATGAGGTAGCGATTGAGGATGGGGACTCCCCCTGGGCTCTGCCTCCTGACCATGAGCGTTCTAGGGCAGGGATCAGGTTCACAGCCAGGCTATTTTCCACACCTTGGAGAACACGCCCTTCATCAATAAGTAACCACACCTGAGTTACTATGCAAATCAGCTCAGTTCTGCTCTCTCAACAGCCAGGTTCACTTTTCCACTAGCCGTTTCTCTCCAGCTCCCACCCTCTGTGCTATCTTGACTTTATGGTGCTCATTTATCATGGCCTGTCATTACCCAATGAGACAAAAAGTGTGAAAAAGGACAGTTTGAAGGGTCTTTATCTGGTCTCCCTCCGCCTGAGTTCATTTGGAGGGCCAGTGTTTACCCTGGCCTATCTCCTGCTTTTGCTAGAGAAAGCACCAGCAGAGATAGCTAAATCCATTTAGATTAGGAAAGGGAGAGAAAGGAAAAGCCAGTAGAAGGAACCCAGCAGGAAACCGATTTTGCTGCAGTGAACTGCCTTGCGCATTTCAAATGCAGCTCAACGCTAGTCCTGTTTCACCTTCACTCACCTCACAGCCACAGGCGAAGTTCAACTGCTAGGAACTTTCTGATTTCAATTCAGACTGATTTCCAAAATGCTCCGGGAATTCTAAACCTTCACTCCCCCAAACACTTCAGACTAGGCCATAATGAATCCTACATTTTGCGTTTATCTGGGAGAGGAGGTTCCAGTAGTCTGTGTGGGTGAGACAGGAAGCAAAGACTAATAGGAAATCTGCCATCCCTTTTTGTTCCCATTTCCTTTCATGAAAACCCTTTAAATCAAACAGTCATTGGCTATTGGAGTTAGGAAAGATGTTGGGGATTGCTCAGGCCAATGGCCCCTCCTCGTTTTAGAGAGCTAATGGAGAACACAGGCCATGATCACACTCCACAAGCCAGTGGCTGAGCTAACCCCAGGCTCCAGGCCAGCCATCTGCTGGCTGCACTACTGCCCTGGGAATTCATGCACAAGGCACGGGCAGAGGGCAGAGGGGGTCATGTGGCCACTCGGGGAAGAATGAAGAAACTCTGAAGAGGAAGCAATCAGCTGACTTCTAGTTCGCCATCCAGGCTGGCTGTCACGAGGCTCAAGTTGGAAGCGGGTGAATCTGCCTGATGGGAGCTGAAAGAGGAAAGTGAGGAAGAGGGAGGGGGGAGGAAACGAATATATTTCAGAACAAACAGAATCTGTGACTGCATTTGTTCCGTGTTCTAGGGTGGCCACAGTTGGCTCAGAATGAGGTAAGGGAAATATGTCCCTGCAAAAGGGAAAATGCTTCTTGTATAAATAAAGGTCAAGGCAATTCTCACATGTGAGTACAAGACAGGGGAAGCTGCTTGTGGTGAATGCAGTGATATGCTCCCCAGATTCCCTTTCTCAAATGAAGGATTTGTTCCCCTCCCTGTGGGGTACTGCCGGAAGAAGACTCCTGGCTGTCAGCCCTCTTTGGAAATGCCTGGACCAAAGGAAGCTGCCCCACCCAAGGTCATGCCTTCTTCCGGTGGCAGCACCCATCCAGGGACCCATCCACAGGAGTGTAAAGGCCTGGCCCTCTGGCCCCATCTGGGCACACCTTCCCACCTTCTGAGCTCTCCTGGTCAGCTGAGTTCTTTGTTGGGATTGCTTCACGGCTTAACTTCTCCCTGCCATACTTTCTCCCCCTGCCTTCCACACTGTTGATACCAAAAGCACTCCCTAGTGAACAGCAGCCTGCACATAGATCCATCCCCATCTCAGTCAGCTAAGGGGAGAACCCATATGGCAAGACTGCTCATTAAATCAATATACAGAGCCCCACTGAAGGCACAGAGAAAACCCCCCATCCATTGAGTCTGGCCAAGTAGCCCATCCCTGTAAAAGAACATTGCCCACGTCCTGATTTAGAGAATGAAGTTAAGGCTCTGTAGGTTACAGGTTGTCACCTCACTGCCAACTGCAACATGTGTATTGAGTCATTCAAGTGCCAGAGCAGTGAGACTCACAAGGCCATTCCTTCCCTTGTAGAACCACACCTTATCTGAGCCAGTCAGCCAGAAACAAGTCCAGGCAATTCTTAAAAGACCTTTAAAGAAGATTCCAGAACCACCTCTGGTACTGGCACCCTTTGTAAAGTTGATAACCCTTAACGATCAGAAATGTTCCCCTGAAATAAATTTAAATTCCTCACACCTGTATTAATGTTTTTGTTATATTAGGCAGAGAGAAAACATTTATAAGCTTCTTTGTTTAGTAACCCTTTATGATTCATCTCCAATCTTTTCTTCAAGGTGAATGATCCCATATCCACTAGTGTTCCCACCAAAGATCCTGCTTTCAATCCTATTATCCTCTCTATGGCTTTCTGTGAAGGTCACAAAAAACCCTCTTTCAAACCTTCATTTGAATGTTGGTCAGTTTAAGGACAATGCCAATTTCTCACCTCTTAGAGCTACCTTAATCATTGTATGTGAAATATGGCATTCAGTACTTAACAAGCCACCATCCATAAGCAAGCGAGGGCACTTTTCTTAGATTTCAACTCTTTAAAGCAGACATTCCGACAGACTGGAGATCCTCGCAGAGCTTCTCACTGAAGTAGGAAGACATCAAGAGACAGGAAGAAAAAGGTTAAACCTGGGGCCCCATAGTTCCTAGGAACAGAGAAGCCACTGTACCCTGGAGAACAGGAAGGAAGGGGAATCAACAGAACTTAGCCAGAGGCAGGCAGCTCACCTTTGACGGTAAGGTACTTCTGCCTATGAGAGAAACCTAAGCACAATAGTTATTTCCTTCTGGCCAAAAATCATTGAGTTATTTATATTTCTGAGCTATGAATTTAAAGTGAAAGAATCCCTTTTTTATTTGTGTCCCTGTGCTCACCTCTGGATGCTTTCCAGATCTGCATGGTAAATAACAATTTATAAAGGAGTACCTTCACTTACTTTGCTGTATCTTTGATCCTCTTTGTTGTAAAACAACCCAGTAATTACTATTTTTAACTATGGATTGGTAGAGTTTTTATACTCATTAGGAAAACTCACGCCAATGATGTTCAACCATTTGGCAAGACCTGTAGACATTTCTGCTAGTCAGGAGTGGTTGCAGGGGAGCAGGGAACTCTATCGACATCTAGTGGATAGAGGCCAGAATGCTGTTAACTGTCCTGGAGAGCCCAGGATAGCCTCATACAACAAAGAATTCTTTGGCCCAAAATGATGATAGATAGGGCTGAGTTGAGAAAACCCCTGACTTACAAATAATTGCATGTCCTCCTAAATGTACTTACCTCTTCGGGAAGCTTCAGGCATCGTTTCTCCTCCTCTGGGCTGGAGAAATTACAAGCTGCTTGACCAACAAGCTTACAGTCTTTTCCTTTCATCCTTTTTTTTCCCCCTTGATGAAGGCAGGGCTGAGGAACAAAGACAAATAAAACCCCAAATGTAAAGTGAAAACAAGCCTGATCTTGGCTCGTGGACTCCCTTCAAAAGCTATGTGTTATGTGGGCACCTGTGAACAAGCAGACCAAGTCAGAAAATAACAAGGAATTCTCACCAAAAACCTTAAGATACCTAGGAATAAACCTAACCAAAAAAGTAAAAGATCTGTACTCTGAAAACTATGAAACAGTGATGAAAGAAATTGAAAATGACACAAAGAAATGGAAAAACAGGGGTGCCTGGTGGCTCAGTTAAGTGTCTGACTTCAGCTCAGGTCATGATCTCAGAGTTTGAGTTCAAGCCCCACATCAAGCTCTGTGCTGACAGCTCAGAGCCTGGAGCCTCCTTTGGATTCTGTGTCTCCCTCTTTCCCTGCCCCT
Source organism: Hyaena hyaena (assembly GCF_003009895.1). Classification (NCBI taxonomy): domain Eukaryota; kingdom Metazoa; phylum Chordata; class Mammalia; order Carnivora; family Hyaenidae; genus Hyaena; species Hyaena hyaena. The sequence continues at coordinate 324,326 of NW_024080964.1, read as the reverse complement.
CCCCGCCTAACACCCTGTCTCTTGCTTTCTTAAAAATTAACATTAGGGACGCGTGGGTGGCTCAATCAGTTAAGTCTCCGACTTCAGCTCAGGTCTCGTAGTTCGTGAGTTCAAGCCCTTTGTCAGGTTCTGTGCTGATAGCTCAGAGCCTGTAGACTGCTTTGGATTCTGTGTTTCCCTCTCTCTGCCCCTCCCCTGTTGCACTCTGTCTCTCTCTGTCTCTTAAAAATAAATGTTTAAAAAACTTTTTTAAAAAATTAACATTAAAAATTTTTTTTAAAAGAAATGGGAAAACTTTCCATGCTCATGGATCAGAAGAACAAATATTATTAAAATGTCTATGGCTCCAAAGCAATCTACACATTTAATTCATATCAAAATATGAACAGCATTTTTCACACAACTAGAATAATTGTAAAATTTGCATAGAACCATAAAAAATCCCAAATAGCCAAAGTAACCTTGAAAAATAAAAGCAAAATTAGAGTCATCATAATTCCAGACTTCAAGTTATGGTGCAAAGCTGTAGTGATCAAAACAGTGTAGTACTAGCACAAAAATTGACACATAGACTAATAGAATGGGATAGAAAAACCAGAAATGAGCTCACAACTATATGGTCAATTAATCTTTGATAAAGCAGGAAAGAATATCCAAAGGGGGGAAAACAGTCTCTTCAATAAATGGTGTTGGGAAAACTGGACCACGTTCTTATACCATACAAAAAAGCAAATTCAAAATGAGTTAAAGACCTAATGTGAGACAGGAAACCCTCAAAATCCTATAGGAGAACACAGGCAATGACCTTTTTGACATCAGCCATAGCAACATCTTTCTAGATATGTCTCCTGAGGCAAGGAAAACAGAAGCAAAAATCAACTATTGCGACTTCAACAAAATAAAAATTTCTGCACAGCATAGGAAACAATCAACAAAACTAAAAGGCAGCCTATAGAATGGGAAAAGATATTTACAAATGACATATCTGATATAGGGTTAGTATCCAAAATATATAAAGAGCTTATAAAATTCAACATCCCAAAAAACAAATAATCCAGTTTAAAAAATGGGCAGGAGACATGCATAGACATTTTTCCAAAGAAGACATACAGATGGCCAACAGACACATGAAAAGATATTCCAAATTGCTCATCATCTGGGAAATACAAATCAAATACAATGAGATATCACCTCACTCACACCTGTCAGAATGGCTAAAATCAAAAACACAAGAAACAACAAGTGGTGGCAAAATGTGGAGAAAAAGGAATCTTCTTACACCGTTGGTGGGAATGTAACTGGAGCAGCCACTCTGGAAAACAGTGTGGGCATTCCTCAAAAAGTTAAAAATAGGATTACCCTATGATCCAGCAATTGCACTATTAGGTATTTACCCAAAGGATACAAAACTACTGATTTGATGGGATACATGCACCACAATGTTTATAGCAGCATTATCAACAATAGCCAAATAATGGAAAAAGCCCAAATATCCATCAACTGATGAATGGATAAAGAAGATGTGGTGTGTGTGTGTGTGTGTGTGTGCATGTGTATGTGTATACAAGAATATTATTATTATATTAGGAATAGATGGAAATATATAGGAAGTACATATTTATTATTATTACTAATTATTACTAATATTATCATTATTAGTAATTATTACTAATATTATTCAGCCATCCAAAATAATGAAATCTTGCCATTTGCAACAATGCAGATGGATCTAAAGTGTATTATGCTAAGCAAAATAAGTCAGAGAAAGACAAATAACGTATGATTTCACTCATGTGGAATTTAAGAAATAAAACAAATGAATATAGTTGGGGGAAAGAGAGAGGAAAACCAAGAAACAAACTCTTAACTATAGAGAACAAACTGATGGTTACCAGAGGGGAAGTGGATGATGGTATGGGTTAACTAAGTGATGAGTATTAAGGAGGGCACTTGTGATGAGAACCAGGTGTTGTATAGAATCACTAAATTCTGCATCTGAAACTAATCTAACACTACATGTTAACTAACTGGAATTTAAATAGAAACTTAGTTAGAAAAATAACAAGGACTTCCCAGAATTACTTCCTAGGTCAGAGTCTTATTTCAAGGCACAGAGAAATGCCTCTTGCTCTCAACTGTGTAATAATCTCATCATCTCACTTTGACTCAAGGATTCAACACAATGTAAACAGAATAACCAAGCATCCTCTTCAACTGGTTCTGAAACCATCCCAGTGATTTTGAGAAAATAGATTTCCACAGCATTGATCAGCCTGGGCTGCTTTTGTATATACATTGCTTACTTTTCTGAAGAATAGATTTAACATGTCAAAAACTTTTGAAGGTAAAATTATGATATAAGCAACAGCTTTGCAGCCAGCCTATGCCCCAACCTAGGGTAGCATAAACAGAAAAGTCAGCCAAGTCATGAGGGCCCAGTCAAACATATAACAATGTAGGATCACTGCACAATGGGCAGGATCCCACTACAATATGGCCTTTGAAATGTCTTGAAAAGAAATCCTATGTCTAGAAAACAAAGCCCTCATTTCCAGGCACCAACTCACCCCACTCATCCCACCCTTATCCCTGCTTCAACTGAATGAAAAAAGCTCAAAAACAGAAAAAGTGCTAGAATTTCATAATATTTTAATACAGAGTAACCTTTTTTTTTTTTCTTTAAAGGGCCATCTTCTAAGTATGCCTAGATGGCTCAGTCGGTTAAGCGTCTTAATTTGGCTCTAGTCATGATCTCGCAGTTCATGGGTTTGAACCCGGCATCAAGCTCTGTTATCATAGCTCAGAGCCTGGAGCCTGCTTCAGATCTGTGTCTCCTTCTCTCTCTGCTCTCCCCTGCTCACACTCTGTCTCTCTCACTCTCTCTCATTCAACAATAAGTAAACATTAAAATAAATAAGTAAACTTAAAAAATTTTTTTTAAATAAAGGGCCATTTTCTTAAGAATGCAAATCCCCCCAAGAATAGTTTTCAAGGAAGATTCTGAGAAAGGTAAAAAGCACCAGGAATCTATCTTTCCTCCTAATCAACAATTGCTCTGGCAGAACCTGTCTGACAGTCTAACTATCTGGGGACTCTAGAGTCTACTGTAGGCTTGTAACTTCTAGGGGGAAGGCTTGAACAGCAAACTGGTTAATTTGAGTCAATTTCAGCTATAGTACAAAGTAGCAGGTACCCCTCTCACATCCCCAGCCCCAAAGCAGGCAACTGTGCACCTGTTCTTGGAGCAGTGTGCATAGATTGCAGGATCCAGGTGGTTAAAAAAGAACCCTACCTTCCAAATATAGGGCATCTGTGCTCTGATTACTGATTGCTGCTTATGATCTCAGAGATGCCAACAAAGAGGATGTTGGCCATTGTTGTTGCACTTCCCTCCATTGTTGCAAGCTTCTCCCCCTTCCAGCTGAAGTAACTTTCAGGGGACTTTAAGGATCAGTATTCTCTTCTTTTCCTCCCTCCATTTTTCTCATTTTCCCTTTTTGGGAACCAGACGTGAAAGAGTAGGATGTTCAAAAACAACTCGATATACAAGGAAAATTAGAAAGTCATCATGCACACCCAGGGAAAGGTGCAGGCTCAGAAAAGACTTGAGATCTTAAGTTTACACCTCAGGCATGTTATTGGCACAGAGACAGCCTACAACAATCAAAAACCCCCAAACAATAAACTAAAACAAAAACTAGAAAATCTTAAGGAAGGGAGAGAATCTGATCTCGAGTTACCACATTAATAGATTCAAATGTCCAGTTTTCGACCAAAAAATCACAAAGCATATAAAGAAAAACCAAAGTCTGGTCTATTTAAAGGAATAAATAAATCAACAGAAACTGAAAAAGAACTGATAGCAGATCTACTAGATAAGACTTCAATACCACTGACTTAAAGATATTCAAAGAACTAAAGGAAGATTTGAAAAAAGTAAAGAAAATGATGCCTGAACAAAATGGAAATATCAACCAAGAGATAGAAAAACTAAAAAGAGGAGCACCTGGGTGGTTCAATCAGTTAAGCATCCAACTCTTGATTTTAGATCAGGTCATGATCTTGGCTGTGTGATCTAGCCCCATGTCAGGCTCTTTGCTGGTCGTGGAACCTGCCTAAGATCCTCCTTCTCTCTTTTCCCCTCTCCCCAACTCCTGCTCACTCTTCCTCTATAACAAAAACAAGAAAGAAAGAAAGAAAAGAAAGAAAAGAAAGAAAAGAAAGAAAGAAAGAAAGACCAAAAAGAAATTCTGGAACTGAGAAGTACAATAACTGAAATGAAAAATTCACTAGAGGGATCCAGATTTCAGATTTCAGCAGAAGAAAGAATCAACAAACTTGAAGACAGGACAACAGAAATTATTAAGTCTAGGGGCGGCTGGGTGGCTTAGTCGGTTAAGTGTCCGACTTTCGCTTAGGTCATGATCTTGCGGTTCGTGGGTTCGAGCCCCGCGTCGGGCTCTGTGCTGACTGCCAGCTCAGAGCCTGGAGCCTGTTTCTGTTTTTGTTTCTCTCTCTCTCTTTTTCTCTCCTTTTCTTTCTTTTTCTCTCTCTCTCCTAGAAATAAATAAAACATTTAAAAAAAAAAAAAGAAAGAAATTATTAAGTCTCAGGAACAGAAAGGAAAAAAAAAATTAAAGAAAAGTGACCAGAACATAAGGGACCTGTGGAATACCATGAAGTGGACCAGCATATGCATCATGGGAGTCCTAAAAGAAGACGAAGAGATAGAGAAAGCAGCCAAGAGAATATATGAAGAAATAATAGCTACAAAATTCCCAAATTTGATGAAAGACATGAAATAAACGTCTAAGAAGATCAACAAACTCCAAATAAGATGAACTCAAAGAGACCCAGACTGAAATATATTATAATTAAATTTCAAAAACCAAACAGAGAATCTTGAAAACCACAAGAGAAAAAAGACTTGTATTATACAAGGGGTCTTCAATAAGATTATCAGCAAAATTTTCATCAGAAAATTTGAAGGCAAAAAGGCAGTGCTATTCAAAGTGCTAAAAGGAAAAAAAAAAAAAACAAAAACTGTCAGGGGGCCTGGGTGGCTTAGTCGGTTAAGCGTCCGACTTTCGCTTAGGTCATGATCTCGCGGTTCGTGGGTTCGAGCCCCGCGTTGGGCTCTGTGCTGACTGTCAGCTCAGAGCCTGGAGCCTGTTTCGGAGTCTGTATCTCCCTCTCTCTCTGACCCTCCCCTGCTAACGCTGTCTCTCTGTCTCTCTCTCCTAGAAATAAATTTAAAAAATATTTTAAAAAACCCTGTCAACCAAGATTCCTATATCCCACAAAACTATCCTTCAAGAATAAGGGAGAAATTAAGACTTTCCTAAATAGGGGTGCCTGGTGACTCAATTTAACGTCCAGCTTTGGCTCAGGTCGTGGTCTCACGGTTCCTGAGTTTGAACCCCACGTTGGGTTCCATGCTGTCAGCCCAGAGCCCACTTTGGATCCCCTGTCCCCCTCTCTCTTTGTCCCTCCCCCACTCACGCTCTCTCTCTATGAAAAATAAAAGTAAACATTTAAAAGAAAAAGAGTTTTCCAGTTAAACAAAAGCTGAAGGAGTTCATTACCACTAGGCCTACCCTGAAAGAAATGCTCAAGGGACTACTGCGAGATAAAATAAAAGAACACTAGTCAGTAACTTGAAGGCTTATAACAAAATATAGATCTCAATAAAGGTAAATACATAGGCAATTGTAAGAGCTATTATTACTGTAACAGTGGTTTGTAACTTTACTTTTTGTTATCTGCATGACTTAAAAGAATAATACATTTTCTAAAAATTACTAGTCTAAAAGCTAATATTAATGTAAGTTTGGTTAACTCTAATTTTGTTTTCTACCTAAAAAGAGACTAATGCATTTATAAGAATTAGATTATAGTTTTGGGCACACAATGTTCAAGGATGTAATTTTGTGACATCAGCTATATGGAAAGAGGACAGAGCTGTTACAGGAGCAGAGTTGTTTTTTGTTTTTAATTTGGTGAAATACAAAAAACAAAATTTATCACCTTAACCATCTTTAAGTGCCCAATTTATTGACGTTAAATACATTCATACTGTGCTACCATTACCACCATCCAACCCCGTAACTCTTTCATCCTGTAAAATGGAAACTCTATATCCATTAAACAATTAAATAACTCTCCATTCTCCCCTCCCCTTGACCCCTGGGGGGAAACTACCATCATACTTTCTTTTTTATTATTTTTTAATACTCTAAGTACCTCCTATAAATGGAATCATACAGTATTTGTCTTTTTGTGACTGTGATGTTATTCAGGAACTGATTAATTTAAGTCCTCACCCCAGACAAGCTGGGCAAAAATAAAATAGCATACAGACTTTACAAACAGACTGTTTGTTCTCTGGACTCCTCAAGGCTTGCATTTCAAAGCCCATGATTGTTAACCTATAAATGCCTAGATCTTTAAGCAACTTGACAGAGATCTTTGATAATTAAGACCCATTGGTGGGAGCTGCTTCCAAAATGTGCATTCTCAGGTTGATTCTGTGCTTTCAAACTGTGTGAGCATGTTTGTGGTGAGGAAATGGATGAGGGCTTGGTTTTGTTTGTTTTTATGTTTTATTTATTTTTGAGAGAGAGACAGACAGACAGAGTATGAGCAGGGGGGTGGGGGCAGAGAGAGAGGGAGTCACAGAATCAGAAGCAGGCTCCAGGCTCTGAGCTGACAGCACAGAGCCTGACGTGGGGCTTAAATTCATGAACCACAAGATCATGAACTGAGCTGAAGTTGGACGCTCAAACGACTGAGCCACCAAGGTGCGCCAAGGGCTTGTTATTAGATATGTTGATCTGTGTATCACCAAAGAGTTTAAGGCTGACACACACTTCATGTTAAGCACAAATTCAACTAAAGCTGGCTCTGTATGATCTGATGCCAGGAAACAAGATAACAGAATATAACCTCTTAGATGAAAAAGGTAGATCCTCCTCAGTGGCCTTAACACATCAATACATGTGGTAACTTGGTGGTAGATTATTAACTCAATGGAGGACTGAAAACATTTAGTGGTAATTATTTCCACAGGCAGTTTGAAAATACAACATAATGGCAGCCACACAGCCATAATGGAATTTATACTAAAGAGCCAACTAAATAGAAACAGGGACCAATTTAGGAAATTGTTCAAAATGTATCTTAATAGCCTCTTTTGAAAGGGCTTTTTTTTTTTTTTTTTAACTATTCTATGGCAATACAATTGAGGAAGGATACTGACAGATTAATTATTTAGCATGGGAGAAAAGGGCATCAAAATTACTTTTGCTTCTTTTATATACAAATTACATCTGTGCTACTTTCCAAGTTCCTCTGCATTAGAAATTGAAACGGCCTCCATTCTAGACCAGCAATATATAGACTAGCTTTAACTTTTAGGTTAAAGAATCCTGCCTTCTATTACCATGGCATCAGTAAATTAGGCATTCTGCAGCAGCTTTTCCTGAATAAGAAAACATCGTAGCTCTTTACTTCCTTTATCTACTCAAAAAGCTTCATTTAAAATTAATGGAAACAAGAAATTCAATCTGGCTTTCTGAGTTTAGGAAAGAGGTTTCAAATTGGAGGCCTACAGGTAAAGTTTGGTCTGTAGATGTGTTTTGTTTGACCTACACAGTACCCTGAAAATCAGGATTGCTCATGTCAAATCTACATTGCCAACTTCTGATAGGGTAATTCTGAGTCCATAATCCTGCATGACAAAAATTAACTGGAATTTACAATAATTCCTTTCGAAAAGTCCCCAGATTCTTCTATGCCTGATTATGAAATGCCTTACTAATTTATAGTAGTACCTGGCTTCTACAGATACTTGAGTGACCTTCAGTTTGCAGTCTGAAACATCACGGAGAGATTGACACAGATTCCAAGACATGTAGGGTACCTGTAGATAATTGACAATAAAAAAACACAAAGAAACTGCTACATAAATGATAGTACCTTTATTAGTTACCTAATTTTTTTTCAAGAACACAACAAATTATAACTACTAGCAAATTGACAACTTTATATGTTCAGTAGTGCTACAGTAGTTCAACTCTGTTAAAATGCTGTTTTTTCCACCTTAAACTAATATTACACTATGTTTTAACTGGAATTTTTTAATATGGTCTTTTTCCAAGAAGGAATGGAAGAAATTTCCATGAAATAGAGAAAGTTCAAAAAAAATAACCAATGAGGACTCTACTTTGATTTTTAACTTACCTTATACTTTAGCAGCCTAATAGAATTGAAGGCAACTAAAATAACATTTTTATCTATTAAATTTTTAAAGTTATTCAATATAATGGTTATTTCTTAACTAATCTAGGATTTAGAAAAATGTTAAGAATAACTTCATTAGATTAAATTTTTGTTTCAGAAAATCTCTAAGCCTTTACAAATAAACAAAAATAATGGAAATTCACTTTGATAAATGCTTAACTACAATAATTAAACAGAAATGTAAATGCATATTAGTACAATGAAATCTTTCTGACTCTAGAAGAAACATTTTCTCTCTTTCATTGGTATGGCAGAAAGAACACCTAATTTGAAGTCATACATTAGTTTATCATGACCCTTGCTATGGATCTTCAGCATATTGCTTTGCCTTCTGGTCCCTTTCCTTTGCCTATACAAATGGGGATCATAATCTCTATTTCACAAAATTGTTGTATGGATTTTAATGAGAATATATATCAAAATAGCTATCACAGTGTGTGGCAGACAGAGAGCACTTAAAACATTAGTATTCTCCTCTTCCACAGGAGGTCTATAGGCCACTGCTGGGGCCACCATCATGCCTCTAGTGATCCCTGAGAAGTTCCAGCATATTTTGTGAGTGCCTAACACCAATATCAAAGGGTAGTGGAAAGTAACCTTTGCCATCGCTGCAATTAAGGGTGTGGGGCAAAGACATGCTCATGTGGTGATGAGGAAAGCAGACAATGATCTCACTAGGAGGACAGGAGAGCTCACTGAGGATGAGGTGGAACATGTAATCACCATCATGCAGAATCCACACCAGTATAGGTTCTCCAACTGATTTTTGAACAGACAAAAGGACATGAAGGATAAAAAATACAGCCAATGATCTGGCCAGTGGTCTGGATAACAAACTTTGTGAAGATCTGGAGCAACTGAAGAAGACTTAGGCCCACAGAGGACTTTGTGTCTGAGGCCAGCACGCCAAGACTGCAGGCTGCCGTGGCCTCACCATGGATGTGTCCAAGAAGAAATAAATCTGTAGGCCTTGCCTGTTAATCATTTATACACCTAAAAAATTTTTTTCCTATTCTTTTCATACATGGTAGGCAAATACATTCTCCATATAAAAAATGAGAAAAACCATGTGGGATGAATAGGCAAAGCACTGAGGATTTTTAGGGTGGTGAAACTATTCTGATACTTGTCATTATAAATTTGTCCAAACCCATAGAATGTGCACCAAGAGTGTACCCTCTTGTAAACAATGGACAGGGTGATAATGATGTGTCACTGGAGATTCATCCAATGTAACAAATCTATCACTCTGGTGGGGGATACTGATAGTGGGGGAGGTCGTGCATGTGTGGGAGCAGGTGGCTATATGGGAAATCTCTGTATATTCTCCTCAATAATGCTGTGAACCTAAAGCTGCTCAAAACAAAATCTCTTTTTTTAGAGAAATGGGTTTAGAGAAATGACTAATTTTGACTATTTCTAACCAAATGCAGAATTTCTATTATAGCTATTTCATTATAGCTGTCACAGGATAATGTTATAAATCAAACATTAATGTGGTGCTGATCCTGAAAATTATGGCTGCCAGTATGACTTTTAATATACACTCAAAATACAACCTAAAAACAAAGCAGGAATCCAACAACAATGCACACTTATGTTTGTATACAAGACACGGATAAGAATGTTCATGAAAGCACTATGTGTATTAGCCTCACACTGGAAACAACTTAAATATCCATTCCTGCTACAACTCTGGTGTACTTACATATTGGAATGATAAACAGCTTTGAGAATGAATAATTGCAAGTATACTCGGTGGAAAAAATCTCACAAAAATAATAAAGGGCAAAAGAACCAAACACACACAGAAAAATTCATTATGATTTCTTTTATATACAATTCAAAATCAGATAAAACTTATCAATGATATGAGAAGTCAGAATAGTGGCTATCTTTGGGAGAGGGATCACAGTGACTTAAAGGGGCTTCTTGGATGACAGGGGTATTCTGTTTCTTCACTTTGGAGTTAGTTACACAATGTGTTCTCTTTGTGAAAAATTATTGTGCTCTAGAGTTATAATTTGTGCATTTTTCAGAATGTATTATTGGGTATATGTATGTTTACATATCAATAAAATTTACCAAAGAAAAATAAAGCAACAGTAAATTCATAACATGAACATTAAATATGGGAGATACCAGGTATTTATTCCTGCAACTATTTATTGAAATTGACTTTGTACCCAGCACAGTGTTTGATTTTGGTGATACAGTGGTGAATGTTATAGGTTGAACTATGACTTCCTCCAAATCCCCATGTTGAAGCCCTAACCCCCAGTACCTCATAATGTGACCTTATATGGAGACAGGGTCTTTACAGAGGTAATCAATAAAACGAGGTCATTCGGGTGGGCCCTACTCCAATATAACTGGTGTCCTTATAAGAAGAGGAAATTTGGACACAGACATGCATAAAGGGGAGATGACCTAAGAGACAGAGGAAGATGGCCACCCATAAGTCAAGGAGAGAGACAGAGGTCTGGACCAGATTCCTCCCTTACAAGCTAAGGAAACAGCCCTGCCAACACCTGGATCTCACACTTGTCGCTTTCACAACTGTGAGACATTCTGCTTCTGTTGGTTAAAACACTCAGTTTGTAGTACTTTGTTTTGGCAGCCCTAGAAGACAAATACAGTTAACCCTAGTCCATTTCCCATACCCTCAAAAGGGTCAATTAAAAGTACTGTCCCCAACTACAACGAGGATAACTGCAATGAAGGACAGCCTATAAAAGGGAAAATTAGCCTAACTGAGGAAGTCAAGAAAGGCTTCCCTAAGGAAGTTTTAACTAAACTAAAAACTGAAGTAAAAAAAGTTTGTTTTTATTTATTTAAAAAATTTTTAATTTTTTTTTTAATGTTTTATTTATTTCTAGGAGAGAGAGAGACAGCGTGAGCAGGGGAGGGTCAGAGAGAGAGGGAGTCACAGACTCTGAAACAGGCTCCAGGCTCTGAGCTGGCAGTCAGCACAGAGCCCGACGCGGGGCTCGAACCCACAAACCACGGGATCATGACCTAAGCGAAAGTCGGACGCTTAACCAACTAAGCCACCCAGGTGCCCTTTTTTTTTTTTTTTGAGAGAGAGAAAGAGTGCATGTGGGAGAAGGGCAGAGAGAGAGAGGGACACACAGAATCTGAAGCAGGCTTCAGACTCTGAGCTGGCAGCACAGAGGCCCATGCAGGCTCAAACCCATAAACCGTGAGATCATGACCTGAGCTGAAGTTGGACGCTTAACCGACTGAGCCACCCAGGCGCCCCTAAAAGAAATTATTAACTAGGTAAGAAGAAAGGGACGAGGCTTCCAGGTAAAAGAAACAGCATATTTTAAAGCCCCTCATGTAGAGGCCACTTTTAGGCAAGCAGGCTTGAGCAACAGAATGTAGAAAGGGCCCCCAGGGACCCCCTGGCTGAATACAGACAGGGCCATCAGGAGACTCATGTCAAAATATCCATAGGCCTTAACTGATGAGTGGGCTATTTACAACCAGCAGTCACCAAAAAAGGGAAAATTCCATACTTCCTCACCCCACCTCACCCTCCAGCTTTAAATACAGCACTGCTCCCCACTCCACTGCCTCCTGGCAGACACCTCTCCTCTGCTGTCCTGCCCGCTGCTCCCCTGCAGTGTACTCAATAAACTTCTATTTCCTTTGTTCTGCCTCAGGTGAATCCTCTCACCTCCTGTGCCACTAGCTTCCACCAGATTGTCATCCCACACTTGGGCCCTCCATCCGATCAGGAGAGACACTACGTTTAACCACCACACCTTACAGGAGGAACAAAGAGCAAGCACACATCTGGGTGGAAGCAAGTGAGGAGTACAGTAGGAAAGAGGCTAGGAGGCAGCTGGAATCCTGACCCTGCAGGCCATGTATCTCAAGAGGCAATGAGACAACCCAACACTTAGTGCATCATAATATGATAGAATGTGAAGTACTCAACATACCTGTAAGTAATCTTGTCAAAATAGCTGAAGCTAAAGCTAGTCAAGTCTTTAGAACTCACTTCCATTTATAGGAAATATGGGAAATAGATTAACAAATAAAGGACAAATACCAGTCAGACAAATCTAACAGGGGGAACATTTTTGGTAACAAAATGGACTGGTAACACCCAGTCCAACCAGTCAATAGAGAAAGAAAAAAGGGGGAGGGGAGAGGCATACTCTAGATGCAAAGATACAACAACCAAACAGAACACAACGAACCTTGTTTAGATCCTAATTGGAACAAATCAACTATAAAAAGGTATATTTAAGCAATTGGTGAAATTTGAATATGGACTGGATATTAGATGATACTGAGGAATTATTATTTTTAAAAGCATACTGTGTCTCCACTGAAGCTATAATCTTGATAGCAGAGACCATACACAAAGTAGGCATTCAATGTATTATTGATTTTGATGTTGAATCTTGGTATTTCAAATTTAGGCAGAAGCTTAAAAAGTACTGGGGAATCATCTGTACCTTTGCAGAATTACAGAATTTTTGGGTTATAAATGATGAGGAATTATCTAGTCAAAATAAATTTATGAAGAAAAGGACAAAAAGCCAGATTGTGGTATAGCTGGTCTCGAATGCAGGATCCTATGCCAAGAGGCTCCTGTTATGCATCTCTCAATGCAGCCTACAGAAGGCTCCAACTGCTTCCAAACCTTATGTAGCTCACAGCTCCACTCTTCCTTCCCCCACATGACTTCATATTCTTTCTTGCTCTTTCTCCCAACTTCATCTCTAGACGTTTTAATTTATATTCACTTGACAAGTTTCACATTCCTTGGGAAAACTGCCAAAAATAATGCTAAACAGAGGAGGAATAATAATGAGTGGAGGAAAAACATTTTAAAATCAAAGCAAAATTAACAGTAACAACAACAACAGCTGCTGTTCCAAGCTTTTTTCACATTTATGTTCCTACTTTATCCTTCTGGCTTTCATGGACACTAAATTTCCCTACATTCTGTCAATGGACACGTAATAGCTTTCTATCAATCATACAAGTCTCAAAGAAAAAAGGTTTTGAGCCATTCGTACATTAAAAACCAATGCTGCTAAAAATAAATAAAATTTTTTTAAATTTTTAAATAAAAATAAACGCTGCTGAAATGTCTTTTCTCTTTCTCTTCCTTTTTTCCCATCCTTCGTCTCTTCTTTTCAAAAATCATAGCTAATGCAAAGGCCAGAAATCAAAATATTATTAGTTATTATAAGCCTTGTAGTAATACATTTTTTTAAATTGTGTGCATATATTACTTTAAAATATATTTTAGAAAACTAAATTATAATTATGCAGTACAGTGTTTAGCAACATATGGAAAAACTGAGAATTCAGCCAGTACCCTCAGGACTTAAGATAAGCCAAGAAACCCTAATATTAGCATAGACAGATAGCTTACTACATAGGAAATAAGGTGTGTCAATATTATAGAATACTCCAAAGAAGGATAATTTTACAAGACAGATACGTGGGATTTAGTAAGTTTAAGCCAAGTAGAAGAATATAGATTTCTGGGACCTCTTACACAGAAGTAATAGTTATCGTCTATGAAATTCCTCCATTATGTAATATGCTTATGTCAAACACACATATCACTAACCTTTAGGACAAACCTTTGGAGGAGGTATTACTGCCTATATTTTACAAAGAAGAAGACGTAAGACAAGAATTTAAATATGGCACTATCTGACTTCAAGTACATATTCTTTCCACTATAGAGTAAAAAAGAGACATTCAATTTAAATTTAGGAGTGGAAAGCTTGACTCTTAACTCCATCTCATAGCAGCTCACTGTTACCAAATTCCATGATCTAGGCTGACATTTAGCTGGTATGCTCTCCTGTGGCATAAGGGCTGGAAGCTGTTATGATTAGCTGGGGATCTGTTCTGTTTGACTGGTGGTGCCCATGCCATGTGGATCACTAAATATGTTGCATATCCTACCTGTCCATGACACAGAACCTGAGTATTCCATCAAATACTTATTTAGACATTTGAAATCATCCCAAACTACATCTTAGGATATATGTTCCATACCTACAGGTGTCTCAGGTCTTCTTCCATGCAAAATTTGGCTGGTCTTCTCTCTAGGTAGTAACATGCTAGATTCCCAACTTTTAGAGTAGAAGCCTAACATTTGCTATTTACATATACCAAAGCATGGAGCACATCTTAAAATCAGTATTACAAAATTACTATACTTAGGATTTCACCAGTGAGTCCAACCATGAAATGACAACCTTCTTTTCTTGTTAAAAAGCAGGCTCATAGCATTCAATATTTGGGATATTAGTCTGACAGGATACTACTCACACCTTCTCCCGTTCTTGCTCTGAAATCAGATCACCAGAAAGGAATATATCTAGATATTAGCTTATGCCCTTAGATGGAAGTATGTATCTAAACTGAGTTATATTCTTGGATTTTATCAAGATTCAATATAAGAAATGACCATATTGGGGGGGGGAAATGAAATAGTATAAATGTTTCAAGGACAGATCTAAATGTCAACATAACAAAAGCATGATTTATTTCTGAGAGCTTCATACTTTGGATTTATTTATAAGTTAGTTATGCCAAAATCAAATTGTCCAACCAATACACATAAAATGTTATACAAGCTCCCTCAACTGGTTAAGACGTAGCACTACCAAAAAACATGTTCCATTAAGTTGACTGTATCATCCTCTTCAGAAATTTCTGTAACTCCAGCCTGAGATCGAAGAACAGACATGATGTCTTTAGATATTTTGTCAAAGCCATTCTGTAAACATATATTTGCCACTTCTTGCCAGTTTTCTAATGAGCAAAATGGATCATTTATCATAAGATGTTCAACTATACCTAAGGAAAAAATTATAATATTATAGAATGGTACTTATTCTTATCTGAAAATCCACATTTAAAAATTCTTCCAAAATAGAAAGGGATATCATTTCAACTCAGTTACTATTAAACCTGCTCCCTAGAAGTTTAATGTGGAGTGCTTTATCCAACTTGTGGTAAGTAATCAAGTGTTAGTTTCTCCTTTTTCATTAGCCTCTTTATGCCTCATGTCAACCTCTACCATCTCTCACATTCCCACACCTTTACTCATCTCCTTCTTGGTAGGGTTAGCAGATGTTGAAGGTTACAAGGAAGGGGGCTCAGAAAAAGAAGAATAAGGGCTCAGCCTTTTTCAGAATGTGTAAGGTCCCATCAGACACTGTCATGTAACTGAGGGCTTATAGGTCTAATTTTCATGATCCTTCAAATTATTTTATAAATTCCCTAGTAGTGCTGGCCCAAGGGCTTAAAAATCTCTTTGGCAAACCCTCCATCTTATCTCTGGAGAGAGACCTCTTAATGATGGAACTTCTATAACAAATACTTTTTCAAAGGATATAAAAGAAAGAGTTTATTAAAGAAAATGAATGAGATTATTTACTTTTGAAAATCAATTACAGTGACCCCCTTTGGAATATACTTATTTAGGGAACTCATTTCTTATCTACCTGCATTACTTATGATACTTAATGAAAGAAGATACCTTTTTAAAATATTGTCATCACTTTATTTTATTTCTACCATGATTATTAGTTTTGTCAAATAAAATATTTTAGTTGATGTCTATAATGATTTCAAAATTATCATCCCAAATATGGTCATGTAATCTGCTATTCATTCTTTAACCCCACATAATAATTTAAAATCAAGGTGTCTGCTCAGGTTCCTATATTAGAGAAAGGGAAGGAAATTTGAGATGTAATTAGTTAATTCTTGATCCCACTATAGAGTTATGTTCAGAGTAAATATCATGTGTAAATGACATTTATATATATATATATATAAATATATAAATATATATATATATTTGGTTTAAGATTAATATAGACAGAGAGATTATTTCTAGGGGCACCTGGATGGCTCAGTCAGTTAAGCACTGGACTCTTGATTTCGGCTCAGTTCGTGATCTCACAGTTTGTGAATTCAAGTCCCATGCCAGGCTCTGCACTGGCATCCCAGAGCCTGCTTGCAATTCTCTCTCTTTTCTGTCTCTGCCCCTCCCCTACTCGCAGTCTCTCTCTCTCTCTCTCAAAACAAATAAACATTTTTTTAAAAAGATTATATCTAAATAACACTTAAAATATATACAGAATTACTAATTATACACATTTATTAAAATATGTAAAGGTTTTAGTAGTAGTGTTAGTGTAATTATTAAGAGAGTCCCCTAAAGCTTCATAAAGATTCTCTCTGAGACTTTGTAGTTCTCTCGAGAACAAATACTATTGTCAGCAGACTATTACTGACACGGTAATTTTACACTTATAAACTCCTAAAGTCAATTCCAAACAAGGAACTCAGGATGAATGAGTTAACTGAAACATAGTAATCTTGAACCTTCCCCTAAATGACCCACTACTTTTTCTTCTACAACAACAGCTACAACAACAGTTTACTATACTTACCGTTTCCACCTCTACTTATGTCTTGAAGTAGCTCAATACCAACTTTTTTCATATCTATAGAGAATAGATGAAGTATGGCAAGACCGAAAGATAAAGATGGTGGTTTCCCGTTCCATTCTCTAGTGAGACAGTGAATTAATTCAGTGTGAGGACATAACTTTATTAGCTCCATCAGGTCATCTGAAAGCAAAATTTAAAAACTATGTCTCAACATCTTAATATGATACATCAACTACAAACTGGGACCAGCTAATATCTATGCCTGCCAATCAACATTTCTTTTTCCAGTCCTCCTAAAGCTCTCAATGAATTCAACAGTACTATCTTCAATCAAGAAGAAAAAAAAAAATCATGCTCATGGGGTGCCTGAGTGGCTCAGTTGGTTGAATGTCTGACTTCGGCTCAGGTTCTTAAGTTTGATCAGGTCATGATCTCAGGGTTCTTGAATTTGAGTCCCACATCAGGCTCTGTGCTAATTGCTCAGATCCTGGGGCCTGGAGAGGGATTCTGTGACTCCCTCTCTCTGCTCCTCACCCACTCACACTCTTGTATCTCTCTCTCTCTCTCTTCCTCTCTCTCAAAAATAAACAAACATTAAATTTTTTTTTAAATCATGCTCAGCATAGCAAAAAATTAAAGAAAACTACTTATAACAAGAACTAGCAGGAAAACAAATGATCAAAGAACTGTGGTAGAATGGAGAGAATTAGGTTGGTAAACTAACCACAGTTCCATCAGTCACTTATTCTTTTGGATTTCAGTTTATGCATCTTAAAAGTGCTAGCGTTGGGGCGCCTGGGTGGCTCAGTCAGTTAAGCATCTGAATTCAGCTCAGGTCATGATCTCATGGTTTGTAAGTTCGAGCCCTACAGCAGGTTCTCTGCTGTTAGCCCGCTTTAGATTTCCCTCTCTCCCTGCCCCTCCCCACCCTAGTTCATTCTCTCTATCTATCTCAGAAACAAATAAACAATAAAAAAAGTGTTAGCATCTCCAATCTCTAAGGTTCCAACTAACGGCATTGTGTTTGTCTATATCTTGTTGCTCATACTTGGGCCAACTCCCAATGAGTATAATTTCTTTCTTTCAGTGCAAAGCACAGAAAAAGGGACTTGGATTTTTTTCCCTAAAAATATGAAATATTTAGAAACTCAAAAATGAAGACTTTAAGAAACCATGAGCCAGTTCAAGTAGCTACAGGCTGAGCCATATGAATGAAGTTGCCTACATTTGACCATTTTTGACTTCAAAAAAAAGAAGTTTCATATGGCTTAATGTGGAAAATGAGTTTAAGAATTCTCTACAGTCTGCAACAGTTTAATATACTAGTTAACTACTGAGTTCATTTAGTACTATAGGCATGACTTATATTCTTAAATTTATTAACTTTGCATTAACTTACTAAAATTTTTCAAGTAAAAATAGTCTTTGGTCACAACAGAGACAGTATTCAGAATAATTTCTGAAAGCCTTTTAAGAACTACCAGACATAATTTGCAATTTTTTTCACAGGCAATATAAGATAATCTAGTGTTTATTAAACACATACTTACTCTACTGGGAATTTACTTATATTAAATCACTGTATTTAATAGTCAGTATAAGTGAGATATTATTATTCGCACATTAAAAGTGAGGAAACAGGCTTTGAGAAGTTAATTTTCCCAGAATTATACACATGACATAAAGTAGAACAGTTCATCTGATCCCCCAGAGTCCATGACCTTCCAATCTTTAGTGATGCTCCTCCAAAATAATAAATATACATGTGCATGCATTGTATGTATTTATATATACACATGCATGCACATGCACACCACACAAATACAGAGAAAAATGATAAAAGAATAAGCAAGGAATAGCAGAATATAATTCTGGATCAATAAAGTCAAACAATTTTTTAAAAATTTCCCTAGAGTAGAGTTAGAAGTTTATGATTTGGGTCACTCAAACTGGCCTCCACTAAGGGGAAGCTATTTATATAGCATCCCCCAGCTTCCAACAGTTCATAACTCACACATTTTGCTGTTTCATTCAATCAGGTATTCAAATCCCCTTCTCTTTGAATTGATTAATTAACTGATATTTACTCAAAAATGTGCATCATATGGTCTCTAACTAGTTAGAAAGAACACAGTTCAAATCCTATGAACTTTCTCCTCTGCTTACCACACTTTGTAATCCATTTCATCATTTCTTCCCCAGTTTCATATGTTATTAATAATTTTTTATCTCATGGATGTTCTGGGTTTTTTTCTTCACATTTTTATTTAAATTCTAGTTAGTTTACAAATAGTGGAATATTGGTTTCAAGAGCAGAATTCAGTGATTCATCACTTGCATACAATACCCAGTGGTCATCCTAACAAGTACCCTCCCTAGTACCCATCACCCATCTAGCCCATCCCCCCTCCACCTCCCTCTATCACCCCTCAGCTTGTTCTCTATCCTTAAGAGTCTCTCGTGGTTTATTTCCCTCCCTTTCATATGTTCATCTGCTTGGTTTCTTAAATTCCACATATGAGTGAAATCATACGGCATTTCTCTTTCTCTGAGTGACTTTTTTCACTTAGCATAATACACTTTAGCTCCATCCACATTGTTGCAATGGCAAGATTTCATTCTTTTGGTTGGCTGAGTAATATTCCATTGTGTATATATACTGTGTATACACCAATCTTCTTTATCCATTCATCAATCAATGGACATTTGGGCTCTCTCCAAAGTTTGGTTATTGTTGAAAATGCTGCTATAAACACTGGGGTACATATAACCCTGCAAATCTGTATTTTTGTATCCTTTGGATAAATACCTACTATAGAAATTGCTAGATCATAGGGTAGTTCTATTTTTAACATTTTTTAAGAGTTTATTTATTTATTTTGAGAGTGTGTGTGTGTGTGTGTGTGTGAGCAGGGGAGGGGCAGAAGAGAGGGTAAGTTAATAGCGCAGAGCCTGACACAGGGCTCAGACTCACAAACCATGAGGTCTTAAACTGAGCTGAAACCAGGAGTTGGACATTTAACTGACTGAGCCACCTAGGCACCCCTATTTTTTAACTTTTTTAGAAACCTCCATACTGATCTCCAAAGTGGCTGCAGCCACTTGTATTCCCACCAACAGTACAAAGAGGGTTCCCCTTTCATAGATATTCTGTTTTAATAAGATTATAAAGGCCAATTTGCCAAGTGTGATATATCACAAACAACTAGAGCAATGGTTTTCAAAATACAGTCTAGGGTTTATAAATTCAAAACTGTGGTCATAAAAATACCAAGTTGTTATTTGGCTTTTAAAAATCCATAATCTGGCTTTCCCGTCTGCGCTCGCGGAGAAGCAGGGCTTTCGGAGAGATATCCCACCTCTAACTGTGGGGCTTTCCTTGGACTGGTGGCCTCGGTCTGGCACTGGACAGTGGAAGTTCCCTCCAGGTTAGGTGGTACCCCAGGGACGCGGTCGGCATCAGGAGGAACCAGTTCCCTGCCCTGAAGTGCCTTGGCTTGTGGGATTGCAAGTTGGGTGGCATCATTAAGAACGCACGGAGTGAGGGCGTGAGGCACGGGAGACGGCCCGCCTCCTCTGCGCCTGTGGCACAGGCTACTTCAAGGAACAAACCTAAAGTGCACATCGTGGAGAGTTCAAAACATCACTACGAGTAGAGAAATAAAACCAAAGTCACAAGAGAGACCAAGGGACACCCTTCAAAGAAGACTTCCTGAACGGCCAGGCCCTGGACAGTGTATGAGCCTCCTTTAATATTAATATAGCAGCACTCACACGGGCAGAACACATCACAAGCTTTTAAAACTAACGAGAAAGAAAGCTAGCCAAAATGACAAAACAGAAGAACTCTCCTCTAAAGAAATTCGAGGGAGAAATAACAGCTAGAGAACTGCTCAAAACCGATCTAAGCAACATAACTGAACAAGAATTTAGAATAATACTCATAAAATTACTCATTGGGCTTCAAAAGGGCTTGGATGACATCCGAGCCATTATTGTTGCAAATACTGATGAACTAAAAAATGCAACACAAAATAAAATGGAGGCGTTGGCTACTGCACGGATTGAAAAGGCAGAAAAAATACGTGAATTAGAAGATACAATTATAGAGAAAGAGGAAGCCGAGAAAAAGAGAGAGAAATTGGTCCAGGAACATGAAAGGAGAGTTCGAAAGCTGAGTGATACAATCAAACGGAAGAATATCCATATCATAGGAATTCCAGAAGGAGAGAGAGAGAAAGGAGCAGAAGGTGTACTTGAACAAATAATACCTGAGAACTTCCCCAACCTGGGAAAGGAAACAGATATTGAAATCCAAGAGGCACAGAGAACTCCCCACAGACGTAAACTGAATCGATCTGCACGACATACAGTGAAACTGGCAAAATACAAGAACAAAGAGAGAATTCTGAAAGCAGTTAGGGATAAAAGGGCCCCAACATACAAAGGGAGACATATCAGGGTAGTAGCAGACCTATCTACTGACACTTGGAAGGCCAGAAAGGAATGGCAGGAAATCTTCAGTGTGATGAACAGGAAAAATATACAGCCAAGAAGCCTTTATCCAGCAAGCCTATCATTCCGAATTGAAGGAGAGATCAAGGTTTATCCCAACAAAAAATGGAGGAATTCATCATCACTAAACCAGCCCTACAAGAGATCCTATGAGGGAAATGTTGCAAGGAACACAAAGTCCCAGAGACACCACTACAAGCATGAATCTAACAGAGAACACAATAACTCTAAACCTGTATTTTTCAATAATAACACTGAATGTAAATGGACTAAATGCTCCAATCAAAAGACAGAGTAGCAGAATGGATTAAAAAGATTAGATCCATCTATTTGCTGTTTACAAGAGACCCATTTTAGACCTGAGGACACATTCAGATTGAAAGTGAGGAGATGGGAAAACATCTATCATGCTACTGGACATCAAAAAGAAAGCTGGAGTAGCCATATTTATATCAGACAAACTGGACTTTATTTTTTATTTTAAAGGCAAAGAAGGGCATTATATAATAATTTCAGGGTCTATCCATCAGGAAGAGCTAACAAGTATAAATGTCTATGCACTGAATTCAGAAACACCCAAATACATAAGACAATCACAAACATCGATAAGAATGTGCTAATAGCCAAATATGGAAAGAGCTTAAGTGTCCAACTGATGAATGGATCAAGAAAATGCAGTTTATATATACAATGGAATACTACATGGCAATGAAAAAGAATGAAATCTGCCATTTGTAGCAACATGGATGGAACTCAAGGGTATTATCCTAAGTGAAATATGTCAGGCAGAGAAAGATACCATGTTTTCACTCATGTGGAACTGGAGAAACTTAACAGGACCATAGGGGAGGGGAAGGGGGAAAAACAGTTGGGGGAGAGGGAGGGAGGCAAACTATGAGAGACTCTTGAATACTGAGAACAAACTGAGGACTGATGGGGGGGAGGGGAAGGGGGCTGTTGGCATGGGGAAGGGCACTTGTTGGGATGAGCACTGGGTGTTATATGGAAACCAACTTGACAATAAACTATATTAAAAATAAAAAAAAAAAAAATCCATAATCTGGAGCACCTGCTACTGGTCCAACTGAGAGAAGCCAGAGCTGAGGACTGAGACTGCTCTGTCTCGGTTTGTCACTTTCCAAAAGAATGATGTATGATTAAAAAGAAAAATTATCGAAAGGGAGGAAGAGGGTCAAGCCCCAAAAGAATGGAATTGGCCCTGAAGGGAAACAGGGGAAAGAAAAACAGGAATTCTAGCCCTGGGGAAAGGGAGGTAGTCAAGCACACTGACCTTTTCATTTTCATTCTCTCACAAATACACAGTGGCGCTTTCCAAAGACTACATGACACGTGGTATTACAGCAGACTAAATATAGGAGCAGATATCAGACATCAACTATCTTACAATAATCGAGATACTACAGAGATTTGCAAAAATGTAGAAAATGCAACTTTTTATGAAATTCTTTGGTTTTAGAAAAATGTTTTTTTTTCAAGTTTATTGATTTATTTTAGAGAGAGAGCACATGCAGATGGGGGAGGAACAGAGAGGGAGAGAGGAAGATCCCAAGCAGGCTCCTCACTGTCAGCACAGAGCCAGATGCAGGGCTTGAACTCACGAAGCCTTGAGATGGTGACCTTAGCCAAAATCAAGAGTCGGATGCTTAACTGACTACACCACCTAGGTGCCCCAAAGAAAAGTTATTTCTTATAAAAAATATTTTATTATGATAACATGTGATGGGTTTATTGTTATTTCTAAATGAATTAATATTTTTTTTTCCCTGAGAGAGAGAGAGAGAGAGACAGCGTGAGCAGGGGAGGGTCAGAGAGAGAGGGAGTCACAGACTGAAACAGGCTCCAGGCTCTGAGCTGGCAGTCAGCACAGAGTCCGACGCGGGGCTCAAACCCATGAACCGCGAGATCGTGACCTAAGCGAAAGTCGGACGCTTAACCGACTAAGCCACCCAGGCGCCCCTAAATGAATTAATATTTTTAAATTTTCTGTTTTAATTTCAAATAGGATAAATGTCAATAGATATAACCTATATAAATATAAGCTCTTTGGGATGTTCAATGCTTTTTTAAAAGTGCCAAAGAGGGGCGGCTGGGTGGCTCAGCGGCTTAAGCATCTAACTTCAGTTCAGGTCATGATCTCATGGTTTGTGAGTTCAAACCCCTCACCAGGCTCTCTGTTTTCAGCACCAGAGCCCTCTTCGGATCCTCTGGCCCCTTCTTGCTGCCCTTCTCCTGCTCTCTCACTCTCTTTCTCTCAAAAATAAATAAACGTAATAAATGAATGAATGAATGAATGAAGTGTAAAAGAAACCTGATACTAAAAAGTTTGAGAGTCTCACATCTAGAATAACTCAGTTTCAAATATGGTTTATTCACTTGTTTAATGATAATGGGGAAGTGAACAAACAAATCGTTTCAGGCTTTATTCTAAAAATTATTAGGGGGGAAGAATTTTTATTCCTAAAACAGATGCTCTTCTAGTCAGATTTATACTTTTGGAACAAAAACTTTCTTAGAATTCTTCTGTTTTTGTTTTGTTGTGGTTTTGGTTTTGGTTTTTAAATTTAAAATGTATAACTGATAGTCTAAATCTAAGAAAGAACATTTTTTTCTGAAAACAGAAAGTATTAACAAATTGAATCTGTCCCCCAAAGCCCCATGATATCATGGAAAACTGTAGTTGTTTCCCATTAAAAAGTAAAATCAGCAAAGTAATGTTTCAAACATTGTTTCTATTGTGTAAGCTTAATT
Organism: Hyaena hyaena; assembly: GCF_003009895.1. Classification (NCBI taxonomy): domain Eukaryota; kingdom Metazoa; phylum Chordata; class Mammalia; order Carnivora; family Hyaenidae; genus Hyaena; species Hyaena hyaena. The sequence goes on along the minus strand of NW_024080964.1, from coordinate 300,288 downwards.
TTTCTCAAGTTATTATTTTTATCTTATGACATGCTAAATAAATTCTGAGAATAAATATCAAGGTTCTAATTATATAGTGTGTTATTACTTCTTAAATTATAATAACATATTTGATTATTTTAGGTTATAACATGAATATAACAATACAATAATGAGCCAATCACATTTCTAAGCACTTACGCAAGGCAAATTTTGCAAGCAAAACAGAAACTTCACATTTCACTCAATATAAATTCTAGAAAAATTAAACCTATATTCCATCCAGTTTTAAAACCCCAACTGACTAAAATCATTTCTTACCTGTTGAAAAATAATACTTAAAACAGAAACTGAATCTGTATACTTAGATAATAAAAATAAAATATATAATTCTTTGAATAATATTGAGTAGAACCTACTATGCCAGATTCTGTTCTATTGCTATGTGCGTATGTGTGTATAGGCAAATTACTTATCTCTTTGAGCCTTAGCCTCTCTGTGGCAAGTTTTTTTTTAAATCTATAAAACAGGGATGATAACAAAGCCTACTTTATAGTTAATGTAAGTATTAATTAAGATAGTGCAAGTAAAAAGCCAAACTACAGAATCACTTAAGTGTGCTGTTATATAACAAATGAAGAAATTCATAACTTTAAAAAATAGATTCTAATTAAAATTTAATTTATTGTTTGAAAATAATCAGATTCAACTGCCATAAATGATCCTCTTTCCCAGAAAAATATGAACCAAAAGTGCTGTATTTTGTGCTATTTGTAACTTCTTAGAATTGAGGTACATAGCCTGCAAATAAGAATTCAGACATAGACCTGGGATATGGGAGAGGTCAGGCTGCCTGTACATTTAGGTTGGTACTGAACTAGATTCTTAAGAGATCAGCTCATTCAACTATAGTTACCCTACGGTCGACAATGCTCTCAGATCACTGCCTACTTGTAACCTAGGTGTTTCAAAATTTTGAAATGAACATTATTTTACTAGTTCTTCTTTTTTAATGCTCATATTATAGCTTAGAATATTATATGTAACAAATAAGTGCAGCTATTTTTTTTTTTAATTCTTTAAGTAGCATGGTCTAAAATATCTGCAAAATAAATTGTGTACTTCAGAGGGAGAGAAGCAGCAACACCCAGACACCCACCTTGAAGGCTGCCAGGGCCACCCCTCAGGACAGCCTGAGGCTCAGTCCCTCATGCCTCTGCCAGACATGGGAGAAAAACAAGATCTCCTCATCAACAACAGACCTTATGGCAAAGACCACTCTGACTGGGCTGGCCACAGCTACCCAGGACCCTCCATCAGCATGGAGGACTTGGCGAACTTCACTCCCATGGCTCAGTGTTCCTTCTGTGTAAGCCTTGGCTCACTTCCTTCAATGGGCTTCAGCATCTCCACTTGTATGACTACCTGATGGGACTATTGTGAGGACTGGCTAGAACGGTGTGAGAACAACCCATTCAGAGTCTGGCACATAGTAGGTACTCAATAAAAGTTAGGATTTTGTTAAAAACAAACAAGCAGACAAAAATTGTATGTCTCAGGATTACATATTGAAGAAATATATAATGCATTTGAATGTCTAGCATGAAAGACAATCAGTTCCAGCTTAACTGTTTTCACTGAAAATTACAAAAATCTACTCATTAGTCTACATAAAACAGATTTTTTTTTAAATGTTTTATTTATTTCTAGGGGAGAGAGAGAGAGACAGCGTGAGCTGGGGAGGGTCAGAGAGAGAGGGGGTGACAGACTCTGAAACAGGCTCCAGGCTCTGAGCTGGCTGTCAGCACAGACGAACCCATGAACCGCGAGATCATGACCTAAGTGAAAGTCGGACGCTTAACCGACTAAGCCACCCAGGCGCCCCAAAACAGATTTTTATAATGTAAATCCAAAATATTGCCTACTGTCATGTGTGATCTTACAAGTAAAGTCTAGAATTCAAATGTATACTAATAAGTAGGCTTTTTCACTTACCGGAAGTAAAGTCCTTGAACTGCTGTATGTATTCCATGGCCCCATAAATCTGACCCTGTTTACATAGGCAATGAAGAGCTTTCTTGTGTAGGCCACATTCAGTGTAGATAATCTGAGCTAAAGCCAGGCACTTGGCCTTGTTATAAGTATCCTGCTCCCCGTAATCATAAATGACATCCCCAGCCTCCTCAGAAAATGTGAGCCTAGAGCAAGCACATCAATAGGGATACTTGAGAGAGTTCATGGTGAGTCGATGAGAATAAAATATTTAAAAATTCAGCATAGTAGAATTGGATCTTCCATGGTCTGTAAGAATTTCAAGTTAATAGGCAATTGATGTAAGAGAAATTAAACACATCTAAGATTTAACAACAAGAACAAAAATAATCAGCACATATTTTTTTTGTGTTGAGGGGAGTGGGGAAACGGAACTCAAGTTTTTTCAAAAATCTACAAACATGGCTTAAACTCTCCTAAAAATACTGGTGGGACTTAAAATAACAAGGTAAACAAACATTATTTTATAATTGAGGATCTCAATGTTCTCAGCAGTTACACAGATTCTAAACCCTGGAGAATGTAAGAACTCATTAAATGTTGGTTAAAGATAGTGACAACAAATTTTAGCTCAAAATTAGTGACAGATCTTGCAAGTGTTTGCAAGAAATGTGTGACATCAGTGTTATTTTTTAAATTGTTATAGAATTATAAAAAACAACTGGGGGGGGGGAGGGTTTAAGATGTCCCAATTGGGATAGACTGAAGAAGTAGTTTTTTTTGAGATGGCTCAATTGAATAGGATTCCCTTGTCCACATTTTATTTTATTTTTATTTTTTTTTAATGTTTTATTTATTTCTAGGAGAGAGAGAGACAGCATGAGCAGAGGAGGGTCAGAGAGAGAGGGAGTCACAGATTGAAACAGGCTCCAGGCTCTGAGCCGGCAGTCAGCACAGAGCCCGACGCGGGGCTCGAACCCACGAACCGCGAGATCGTGACCTAAGCGAAAGTCGGACGCTTAACCGACTAAGCCACCCAGGCGCCCCCACCCTTGTCCACATTTTAATGCACCATCTTCAAACACAATGGGAGTGAACCATCTGCACATTAACTCCTAAAAATGATCAGCATAGGCCAAAACACATTTGGGTATGATTAATGATATTACTTCCAATCACTGGTTGTATGGAAACTGTGCTTTAGTTATATTTTTAATTAATAGCTACAGCAATGACATAATATTGGTATCTGTTCACATGTAACAAAATACCAGTCACATTAAAATGAAATCCTGAAATCCCTACAAAATGTCTGTTTACTGAAAATTCAGTAAATGAAAACTGTCATCTTTATTGGGGGTTGTTTATTGGGCCAAAGAGAAGTAGGTCTAAAATCAAAAGGCAGCTTCTAACTATAAGTCAATTATTTAGTAAGCAATTCACCTGACTTCTACATTTTAGTACCAAAACATAGGTTTTGGTAGCTATAGCCACGATGTTTTCTATGGCTGAACAATGAATTGTTTCAGTCTTTTTAGTGACTGTATAATTAGAGCAAGATGATAATACCAGTATTTTAGTATTTCTTTCTCTTATTACTACTATTATTTTATTTTTTTAAGAGGTCATCACTATCATGCACTGTTCCACCTGAGAGAAGCCAGAGCTGAGGACTGAGATTGCTGTCTTGGTTTGTCACTTTCCAAAAGAATGATGTATGATTAAAAAGAAAAATTATCAAATGGGAGGAAGAGGGTCAAGCCCCAAAAGAATGGAATTGGCCCTGAAGGAAAACAGGGGAAAGAAAAACAGGAATTCTAGCCCTGGGGAAAGGGAGGTAGTCAAGCACACTGCACTGGTCGGAAATGAGCCTGGGAAACTCCATCTGTGTTTTCCCCCCAATCACCTCATTATGCCCCTCTTTCTGTTTTCTCAAAGCCACGTTCCTGGCTCTCTCTTCCAATTCTAAAAAGATCTCTAGACTGGCTCTGGAGAATACAAATGACTAAAAATAAAATGTGTTTAACTCAATTAGTAAACTAAGGTATATTTGATTATAAACCAGATTGTAGATTTTTTTTAATGTTTATTTATTTTTGAGAGAAAGAGAGAAAAAAAAAACACAAGTGGGGGATGGGCAGAGAAAGAGAGGGAGACACAGAATCCAAAGCAGGCTCCAGGCTCTGAGCTGTCAGCACAGAGCCTGATGCGGGGCTGGAGCCCAAGAACGTGGAGATCATGACCTGAGCCCAAGTCAGACACTTAACTGACTGAGCCAGCCAGGTGCTCCAGATTATGGATTTTTAAAAGCCAAAATAAAGGTAATATATAATCACTAAATCTATTCTTGATATTTATTTACTGTTATTTTGTAGGATTAGGTTTGTCATGTTAGTATTTCAGAAGATAGTTTTCCTCTTCTGGGAGCAAGGTCTGCAATTTAGAGAGCTAATGCCAGTAAAATAGCATTTCTTAAATTTAGGCTTTCTGAGACAAATGATTAGACTTTCCCCCGGGTAAAAATGACTAAGAGAGCCAAGATTAGTCTATAACCCAGGCTGCTTTAGGGCTGGCTCTGTGCATGGCTTTGAGAAAAGAATTGTAGAGCTTTTAAGGCAGCCATATGGTAGAGGTCAGGTCATTGAAGTCAGAGACCAGAGGACAGAGGCTAAGAATAAAGAATGTGAACTATCTTCAGGATTCTGTTATATCATCTCAGGATCCTTCAAAGTGGTGATATTTTCCAAATTTATGCCATCAAGGAATTGCATAAGAATTTAAATTCTTATAATTAAGAGGTAGAATTGGCCAAGAACCATTAGTATATGTAGGAAAATTAATCTTGTCTCAAATGTCTCTGCACTAGGTGTTAATGAACATATACTTTCTAATGGTGTTCTCATGTCTGAACCATTTCCAGTGCTCCCTGACAAGTACTTTTTGTAGACGGTATAGAAGCTGTGACCAGGTAGAAAAAGAGGGAAAGAGTAAAAAAAAAAAAAAAAAAAGGTATATGTAGGTATATGTATGAAGAAGTTTCCTAAAACAGAATTAATGAAGGCCATACAAGACGGGGTGGAAAAAAGATACTTTACACTGGTAAACAATAGTGCCATCAATCCAGCACAGTTTAGGACTCCCCTGTGTCATGCAGGGGAAATGGTGAACTTGGAACGAGTGGCAGTAGGCACCAGTATGCAAACTTGCCATTTTAGGTCTGGGACATTTCGAAATCATGAATTTTTTATTTAGGGAGTGCTTACATTAGTCCTTTCATCTCCCTTATGACATACTTATTAAAGATGAGAACTGGGGGGGCGCCTGGGTGGCTTAGTCGGTTAAGCATCCGACTTTCGCTCAGGTCATGATCTCGCGGGTCGTGGGTTCGAGCCCCGTGTCGGGCTCAGTGCTGACTGCCAGCCCAGAGCCTGGAGCCTGTTTCAGTCTGTGACTCCCTCGCTCTCTGACCCTCCCCTGCTCACGCTGTCTCTCTCTCTCCCAGAAATAAATAAAAAACATTTAAAAAAAAAAAAAAAGATGAGAACTGTAACTACTCTCTAATATGTAGCCTATGTCTGTATGCATCCAGAAGCAAGTAAGCATACCTCTTAGACTGCAAAATAAGCAGGCCACGGCTACCAGACAGATGACAAGCCTTTCCTCACTCTGCCTTTCCATACTCATAGCCCAACCCACGTCCACACAAACCCAGCAAAAGTAGCTTGATCTTCATAAGTAGGCAGACACTGTTTTAGTCCTCTTTACTGGACCAGTTACTCTTCCCCAAATGACTACTAACAGATCACAGCTGTTGACTTCCCTAGAGAATTGCCCTCAGCTGACTAGCTATCTTGTCCAGAAAATTATGCCTATCTTTCAACCTTCAAGTAGTCCAGAACTGACAACTGATTAGTAAGGAATATAAAAGGCCAGTACCATAATTCAAAAAGAAGCAACTCTGGTATAACTTATGCTCCATAGTCCTCTCCCTGTTATATTAGCTAATACTAGACTTTACCTGAGTTCACATCCTTGTTTGGCTCTTTCCCCTTCCCTATCTCTTCTCACTCCTTCCCTTACAGTATTTCTCAAGTAGTCTATCAGTAAATGACATGCACTCAAATCCAATTATCATTCTCTCTTTAAGGGAACAGGGAACCTGAATGCCAAATATATTCCTCTCTGCCCTGTTATGTAACAACAATCGTACCTTCTCATGATAATCAAAGTTGATTATGACTTACATAATCTAAATTTGCAGGCATGGGAATTCTATGTGTCATCCTGACTGGCTCACAGAGTACCCAGATATTTAGTTATATACTATTCATTGTGAGTCTGTGAGGATGTATTTGAAAAAGAGTAACATTTGAGTCAATAGACTGAATAAAGCAGATTGTTGTGAATGTAGATGGCTCTTATCCAATCAGTTGACAGCCTGAAGGGTATAAAAAAGGCTGACCCTCTCTCAAATAAGGGGAGAGCTCCTCCTGCCTGACAGCTTAGCTAGGACATCAGTCTTTTCCTACCTTTGGACTCAAACAGAAACATTGGCTCTTCTTGGGTCTGGATTAGCCTGAAACTTACACCATTGGCAGCTCTCTTGGGTCTCTAACTTGCTGACTGCAGATATTAGGACTTATCAGCCTCCATATTCACATGAGCCAATTTCTTCATTGGTGTGTGTATTTATATATATCCTATTGATTCTGTTTCTGTGGAGAACCCTGATTCCCCCAAGTGGGTTACTGAGAATGACAGCTGAGCAGAGCCACTCTTTTCTCTCCCAGAGGCAAGTATTCTACCTACTGGAGATACCCCATATAAACGTCACTGGTTTAAAGTGTACATTTCATCCTGAAGGACATTGCTACGTCTTCAAAAGACGGAATGACAAGCTATCATCACCTGGACACAACCTGAACCACCCGTGAACCAAGTCTGGTTTTTTTCTTCCTTGCCTGCTGGTTTTAGGTTACCCCACCCCTGCATGAGGCCATATGTGTGAGTGTGGAAGTAGTGTTGGTCAGTTGGTGGTAGTTGACATGAGTTCTGGGCCACCTATTCCTGAAGCTAACTTGTGTGCTCTGGATCTGCTTGAGCATCATCTTGATTGTACCTGATTTTAGATGGACTCTCAGAGCCCACCTGACCTCATGACTTGGTGTTTCTGTCAGAATCCAGTTCATGTTGAGCAGTTCTAGTTCCACAGTCATTGATGTTCCCTGGATAAACACTCCAACTTTAGCAGGACTCAGTAGGCACTTTTGGAATAGTATATAGTTGCTTGTTATAGGTGGTAGATGATCTACTGGGGTATCACTGGGTAGTCCCAGGCCAACTAAGAACTGTTAGTGGGTAAATCATGGTTTGACAGCATGGCAACCACAGTCATCCTACCAAACAAGTCATCAAGACCAATAAAAGTGTAAGAGTGAGAAGAATATAAATTGGATGATAGAGGAGAAAGATGAGTAACAATTAATGTAGATGAATCTCAATTAAAGCCAAAGAGCCAGAGCAACAAGAGAATACATAATGTATAATTGCATTTATATAAAATTCTAGAAAATGAAACCTCATCTAAGGTGACAGAAAGTAGATCAGTGGTTACCTGGAGATGGGGGTGGGGGTTGGAATGAGGTTGATTATCTTTGACTGTGGTGATGATTTCATGGGTGTATATATATATGTCAAAATGTGTCAAACTTGGGGCACCTGGGTGGCTCAGTCGTTTAAGTGTCCGACTTCACCTCAGGTCATGATCACACAGTTTGTGGGTTCAAGCCCCGCGTTGGGCTCTGTGCTGATGGCTAGCTCAGAGCCTGGAGTCTGCTTCAGATTCTGTGTGTCCCTCTCTCACTGACCCTCCGCTGCTCACGCTGTTTCTCTCTCTCTCTCTCAGAAATAAATAAAAACATTTAAAAAAATTTTTTAAACTTGTCAAACTGTACACTATCAATATGTACTGTTTATGTCAATTATATCCTCACAATGTCATTTTCCAAAAACTTATCATATTGTACACTTTAAATATGTAGAGATTATTGTCCATAAATTCTATCTTAATAAAGTTGTAAAAAACAAATTACAGCCCTAGGATCAATTGTCATGACAAGGGCTATAGTTCATTCCACTAACCCTCCTATTATAAGGTTCCCCCAGAATTATAACCACAGAATCCTAGAGAAGTTGTGCCCAGATGGAGTGAAATTAATGTGAGAAGAAAATACATTTGTGTTGTACAAATGGTTGACTACAGTGGATGCTGTTTTAATGTCCTGCTAAGACACTCCTTACTGAGAGAGCATACCCTTCCCCAGCTGCTTGGGGTGTTGGCTGTCAGTGGCTCACTTCTATAGCATGTCCTTCCCTTCTATAGCAAATTGCCCTTTGCTGGTGGGAGCCACCATGCCTAGGAAGTTACACTCTATCCAGGCAGCCTACAGCCCTAATAGAAACTAATAGAGAGACACAAAAGACTGGTCCCTTGCCTCAGAGGGGATAGCTCTTTGGTGTGGTTTATGCTCCAGATCCATCCCTCGACAAATAAGACCAAGGTTAGAACTTGCCTGAGACCACATCCTTTCTTGGCTTCCCGAACACACAAGCAAACACACTCTTCCCTATTTTGCTTTACTCACTCCCTTATAGGGTTTTCTTGAGAAGTTCACCCACTATCAATCATGTACACACAAATTCCTGTCTGAGGCTTCAGCTCTAGGAAATCCAACCTAAGGAAGTTCTAGTACAAACTGCCAATCTATACCGAAACCCAACTCCAAGAAGCTGTTTCCTGCGTGTCCTTGCTGGTATATAGTTCTTTTTATTTATTTTTTTTAATGTTTATTTATTTAGTTTAAGAGAGAGAGACAAAGAGATGGGTGGGAAGGGCAGAGAGAAAGGGAGAGAGAATCTCAAGTAGGCTCTATACACTTATCATGGAGCCCGACACCAGGCTCAATCCCATGAACTAGGAGATCAAGAGTTTAATGTTTAATGGACTGAGCCACCCAGACACCCCTGGTTTGTATATTCTAAATGCAACTTTGGTCCACATCCATCCTGCTTATAAGTTTTCTCCTAGGTATATCCTTTACATGTACCCATAACCTATCTGGATCTAGGTTCCTGACTTATCCCTCTGAGTAGCATGATACTGATTAATCCTTTTCTATTCTGATTGATGAATTCACGGGTCATGAATCATCCCATGAACCACCATTACTCAACTCCTGATCTGGGCTTATGTGACTAGGCCCCATTACTCCATGATTGCTTAGTAAATCCTTTCTAATGGATTAAGTGCAATAAAGACCTAAGCTAAATGTTCAAACAATATGTTGATAAAAACTATTGAAATCTTGAGAACTAACAACCTTATTAACCAAATATCAAAATTAAGTCAAAAGCTTAATTTTGCTTACCGTTCCTGGGTGACCCAATTGATAACTAAATCTAAACGTTTTTCAGATAATCCACATTTGATTCCTTCCACGGTCAGTTCTGCATTAATAGGACGTCTGCATGCTTGACTTGTGCTAAAGATGGCTTCAAAAAATAAGAGTAATGGAAAAGGCTTTCCTCTAATTTTTCCAATAGCTACAGAGAGAAGAAAATTTTTTGAGTTGAATACTTTAAGTAACAGTTTGCTTTTTCTTACTTCATATTATTATTTTCATCTCTTTGCAGTTTCAAAAAATTTCAATCTAAAATTACATACTGATAATGTTTAATAATGCTTATGAATTAAACTTTACATTGTTGATAACAACTAAATATTACATGCTATATGAAAACAGAGGCAGAGATTGGAGTGATGTGGTTCAACCAAGGAATGCAAAAAGTTGTCAATAGCAACCTAGCAAATAGGAGAGAAATATACAGTGTAATCTCCCTAAGAGCCTCCACATGGAACTTTTTAAAAAATTTTTTCAATGTTTATTTTTGAGAGAGAGAGAGAGAGAGAGTACGAGTGGGGATGGGCAGAGAGTATGAGCGGGGGAGGGGCAGACAGAGAGGAAGACACAGAATCTGAAGCAGGCTCCAGGCTCTGAGCTGTCAGCGGAGAGCCAGATGCAGGGCTTGAACCCATGAACCGTGACATCATGACCTGAGCCCAAGTCGGGCGCTTAACCAACTGAGCCACCCAGTCGCTGTACCACATGGAACTTTTAAAAGTTGAAAGAATATACCACCAGCAGACCACTGTAAGAGATGTTAAAAGTAGTCTTTCAAGCAGAAGGAAAATAATACCAGATAGAAATATGAATCTGCACAAAAGAATGAAGACCAGAAATTGTATATCCTATGAATTTAAGTATTTATACGCATACTGTTTCTATATAATACATGAAGTGATATAACATCATCTGAGGGTAGAGTATGAGAAGTAAACATTATGATCTATAAACCTTGAAGCAACAACCAAAATAAAACAACAAGGAGTTATAGCTTATAATCAGCAAAGGAGAAAATTGGAATCATGAAAAAATTCAACTAATCCAAAAAAAGGCAGAAAAAGAGGGGGAAAAATAGAAATAAGAAAAAATAGAAAACAAATAAAACGCAATCATGTCAACAATCATATTAAATGTAAGTGATCTAAACACCCCAACTGAAAAGCAAAGATTGTCAGAGTGTATAAAAAAAGTAGAGCCCAAGTAAGTATATGTTACCTGGAAGACACTGACTTTATTTTTCTGTTTGCTTGTTTTTTATTTTTATTTCAAGTTATTATTTTAAATTCTAGTTAGTTAACACATATGGTAAAATTGGTTTCAGGTGTAGAATTTAGCGATTCATCACTTAAAAATAACACAGTGCTCATCACAAGAAGTGCCCTCCTTAACACCCACCACCCACTTAGCCCATCCCCTGCCCACCTCCCTCAATCAACCCTCAGATTGTTCTCTATAGTTAAGAGTCTCATGTTTGCTTCCCTCTCTTTTTCTTATCCCTTGCCCTTGTTCATCTGTTTTGTTTATTAAATTCCACATGAGTGAAATCATATGGTATTTTTCTCTGTGACTTATTTCACTTAGCATTATATACTCTAGCTCCATCCATATCACTGCAAATGGCAAGATTCCATTCTTTCTGATGGCTGAGTAATATTCCACTGTGTGTATATACCACATCAGTTGATGGACATTTGAGCTCTTTCCATAGTTTGGCTATTGTTGATAATGATGCTATAAACATCAGGGTCCATGTAGAAAACTATGACTTTAAATACAAAGACAAAAATAGATCAAAAGTAAGAGTATGGGAAAAGATATACCATGCTAAAACTAATCAAAAGAAACATGGAGTCACACTTCTAATTTCAAAACCTACTACAAAGCTACAGTAATCAAAATAGTATGATATGGACATAGGATGGATACCTAGAGAAATATAATAGAGTCCAGAAATATACTCTAAACATTTATGGTCAATTGACTTTTGACAAAGGGGCTAAACAACTCAGCAGATAAAGAATGGTCTTTTCAACAAATGGTGCTGGGATAAGTAGGTATCTATATGCAAAAGAATGAATCTGGACCACTACCTCACACCATACACAAAAATTCACTCAAAGTAGATCACAGACCTAAATGCATAAAACTCTTAGAAGAAAACACAGGATCTTAAGTTAGGCAAAGATTTCTTAGATATAAGACCAAAAGCACGGCCATAGAAGAGAAGAAGGTAAATTAGTCTCCATCAAAATTAAAAACTTTTGTGCTTCAAAAACCACCATCAAGAAAGTGAAAAGAAGGGGCGCCTGGGTGGCTTAGTTGGTTAAGCGTCCAACTTTCGCTTAGGTCATGATCTCACGGTTCATGGGTTTGAGCCCCACGTCGGGCTCTGTGCTGACTGCCAGCATGGAGCCTGTTTCAGAGTCTGTGACTCCCTCTCTCTCTGACCCTCCCCTACTCATGCTGTCTCTCTCCTAGAAATAAATAAAAAACATTAAAAAAAAAAAAAAAGAAAGTGAAAAGAAAATCCACAGATTGCAAGAACGTATTTGCACATCATCTGTCTGATATATTTATCCACAATATAAAAAGAACTCTTACAACTTAATAATAAAAACACAAATAACATAATTTTAAAATGGACACACAATAGACATTTCTCCAAAGAACGGCCAATAAGCACATGAAAAGGTGTTCAACACTGTTAGTCATTAGGGATATGCAAATCAATATCACAATGACAGAAGACTTATCTTGATGAGCACTGAGTAATATATAGAATTGTTGAATCATTATATTGTACACTCAAAATTAATATATAACAATGTATGTTAACTATCTGGAATTCAAATTTTTTAAAAATAAACAAACAAGTAAATAAATCCACAACAAGATACCACTTCACATGGATTAGAAAAGTTATAATCAAAAAGACAGACATGCTGGTAAGAATGTGAAGAAGTTGAAATCATCATATATTGTTGATGGAATGAAAAATAGTGCAAACAGTTTAGCACTTCCTAAAAGTGTTAACACAAACTTACCATATAGCCCAGCCATTCCCCTCCTAGGAATCACCCAAGAGAAATAAAAACAAATTTCCACATAAAAACTTGTACACAAATGTCCCCAGCGGCATTATTCATAATAGCCAAAAAGTAAAAACAACCCAAATTATTATCAGCTGGCAAATGGATGAACAAAATGCAGTATGTATCCTACAATGGAATAGTCACGTTCCAGCAAGAACAAACCTCAAAAACATGCTAAGGGAAAGAAATCAATCCCTAAATAAACAAACAAACAAACAGACATGTTTTGTATAATCCTATTAATATGAAAGGTCCAGAATAAGGATAGCCATACAGACAGCAAGTAGATTAATGGTTACTTAGGGTCTGGAGAGCTAGGAGAGGATAGAAAATGAGGAGTTAATGGTTCAAGATTTATTTTTAGAAGGATGAAAATGTTCTAAAATTAAGTTATGGCAATGGTTACGCAACTCTGCAGTTATAATAAAATTATTTAAAAATCAGGGAGTTTTCTCCAGGAAGGTAATAAGTTATATTAATAGGCTAAAGGACAAAAACCACACAATCATTTCAATAAATGCAAAAAAAGTATTTGGCAAACCTAACATTCATCCCTGATAAAAATTCTCTCCAACCATAGAGAGGAATTTCATCAACCTCATAAAGGGCATCCATGAAAAATCTATAGCTAATATACTTAATGATGAAAAACTAAATACTTTATCTCTAAGATCAAAAACAAGGCAATAATATCTGCTCTCACCACTTCTATTCAACACTGTAATGAAAGTGTTGGAATTTCTTTTATTTGCACTAAGACAAGTAAAAGAAATAATAAGCATCCATACTAGAAACGAAGAAGTAGAACTCTTTCTTAGCTGATGACATGATTATGTAGAAATTCTAGGAATACACAATAAAAGCATTAGAATAAGTAACTTTAAAGCGGTCACAGAATAAAAGATCAATATATAAAAGTCAGTTATATTTCTGTATACTAGCAACAAACAACTTTGGAATGTGAAATAAACATTATAATCATATAACAAAAATATTTAAAAATAAATCTAACAAAAGATGCACAAGTCCTAAACACAGATTTTAAAAAATCACTTAATTTTCATTGTTCCTGTGTCTCTCACAAAACTGCAAAGGCTCTGTGGTAGCATCCTCTTCTGTCATCACATTCTTTAGGCTTTGGCTACTTTTATGAAGACCAATTTAAATCTCAGACTTATAAATCTTAAGTTTAATGCCCAAAATGCACAATGTCATCATTCATGATGTAAGAACACTTCTGCAGGGTAACATGACCTGATAATCAGTTATCAAATTGTAAGTGATTGTTGGAATGGTTTCTTGACTTTGAGTTCACTGAATAAAAACTATAAAATTAGACTCTGTTACATCCACTAGGATAAAATACTGAAAATTGTGCTTTTAAAAGTATGAGATGGGCCATTTACACACAATTCACAGCCAAGCAAAATCTATAAATATATATGATCATATGCATTATGTGTGGGGCAACAAATTTTTCATGTTCAGATAAACATAAAAGAACATTATTTTCAAACTGTTGAATTTAAAGGGTTTTTAGGGGAAAATCTATGAAAAACAATCTGTATATATTTGACATCAAAAACTTCCACTTAAAATGAAGGTAAGCAGAAAAACTATCTGTATCTGTAAGCTCCATTGAGTTTATGTCTCCTCTATTTATACCTCTTTATTTCCTTCTGAGCACCTCCTCTTTTAAAAATGTAATGTAGTTTTAAAATAAAAGGACCTTTTAAATTCTGAGCAACACTCAATTAAGTACCACCTGTCTAATATTGGTGAATTTCTCTCTCTTTTTTAATATTGGTGAATTTCTCAGTATAACATCCACATACTTAGAAAAGTAATAACAGATGGCTGTTTTCCAATTTAGCTGGTAATTACATCTATTAGAGTATTAATTGCAATCTCTGATTTCTACTAAAACTTATAACCCATACTTTGAGCAGATCCAGTGAAGGAGGAAAAAACCTTAGGAATATACTAATATCACTTTTAACTTCACCAATTTCAAAACATATCCCAAGAAAGAGTTCCTGGGTATTTGTAAGATGTCTATATTTTTTTTTTCTTAAGCTTGAGAGAGAGAAAGTGTGAGTTGGGGACAGAAGCAGAGAGAGAAAGAGAGAGAATCTCAAGCAGCCTCCACGTTCAGCACAGAGCCTGATGTAGGGTCATCCCATGACCCTGGGGCCATGACCTGAATTGAAATCAAGAGTTGGACACTCAACCAACTGAGTCACCCAGGTGCCCCACGGATATCTGAAAATTTTTAAGTAAAATACTAAAATTTGCAATGTTAAAAAAAAGACCTGAAAACTGAAAATTATAAAACAATTATGAAAGAAAGTTTTGAAGACTAAATAAATGGAGACATATACCAAGTTTATGGGTTCATTGAACCAAATAACCAATATTGTTCTGTGTCTATTCTCCTCCAATTGATCTATAGATTTAATGCAATCCCCAGCAGAACTTTTTGTGAAATTAACAATCTGACTCTAAATATTTAAATAGAAATATGAAAGAAACAGAAGAGCCAAATTAAATTTGATAAAGAAAAACAGAGTTTGAAGTCTAACACTGTCTGATTTCAACACTTACTATAAAGCAATAGTAATCAAGATGTTGTATTTAGTGATAGCATCAAGATAAACAAATAGATCAATGAGACAGTTTAGACCTAAAATATATGGACAATTGATTTTCAACAAAGGTACAAAAGCAATTATGTGAAAAAAGTCAACTATCCAGGAACAAACTGGATAGTTATAGGCAAAAAAATATTTTGACCATACCTTACATCACATATTAAAATTAGCTCAAACTGAATCATACGTACACTATATGTAAACTTAAAATCATAAAATCCTTACCAAAAGAAGTAATAGGAATTAAAATCTGTAGATTAGACACAGATTTCTTATGTACAATGCTAAAAACATAATCAATAAAAGAAAAAAAATTCACAAATTGGATTTCAACAGAATTTAAAACTTCTCCTAGGAGGTGTCTGGACAGCTCAGTCAGTGAAGTGTGCAACTCTTGATTTCAACTCCGGTCATAATCTCATTATTCGTAAGACTGAGCCCCATGTCCAGCTCTGTGCTGACGGTGTGGAGCCTGCTTGGGATTTTCTCTCTCCCTCTCTCTCTCTCTCTCTCTCTCTGCTCCACCCATATTCCTGTTCTTTCTCTCTCTCTCTCTCTCTCTCTCTCTCAATCTCTCTCGCTCTTTTTTCCAGCGCACACACACTCACAGGAGTGCATGTGTGCGCTCTCTCTCAAAAATAAATAAATAAACTTAAAAAGACACTTCTAAGAGAATGAACAGACAAACTACAGACTGGGAGAAAATATTTTTAAATCATATATCTGATAAAGGATTTGTATTCACACAATGGAAAACGACTCAACAATAAAAAAGAATGAACTATTGATAGATACAACACATGGATGAATTTCAAAATAATAATGCTGAATAGAAGTCAGTCAAAAAAGATCACATACTATGTAATTCCATTTATATAAAATTCTAGGAAATGCAAAGTAATCTACTGTGACTGAAAGCTAACTAACATTTGCCACTAAGGGGAAGTGGCTGGAGAGAGGGAGATGGGAGGGGTAAGGATGAGTCAGAGAGAGGGATAGATAACTGAGAGCAATGAGGGAACTTTTGGGTGATACAAATGTCAAAACTTATCAAACTGTGTACTATAAATATGTACAATGTGTTGTATGTATGTCAATTTACAACAACAAAGATGTCTTAAAAGGAATTAGAGCAAATTTGACAAAATATTAACATTTATTAAATCTTGACAGTAAGTACATGGCTGCTGTATGTTTCTTCATACATTTCTGTATATTTGAAATGTTTCTTCATTTAATTTAGAAAATCTAATCAAATTCTTCAGTGTGACAGCTAAAGATACTGAGTAAATGGCAGAAATAAGGTTGGAAGCCTAGATCTTTAGTTTCCTAGTTCCATATTCTCTCCATTCTATCAGGGGGGGAAAGTACAATTTGTATCCGTACATAAAGTTCAAATAAAAGTGCTTACCCTTAAATTTATTTACTGTCCCAATGTTTTGAAGAATTCTTCTAGGACTGTGTGCTGCAAAACAAGCTGCCTTTTCATATTCACCAAGTGACATTAATTCATTGAACCTACAACCATTGCATTTCATTAGACATTGTAATAGTACACACAAAAACATGATTAGAAATCTCTATAACAGACTAAACACAGTAATATAGAAAATCTATAACTATGGGGATGGGCACTGGGTGTTATATGGAAACTAACTTGACAATAAACTATTTGTAAAAACAAAAATCTACAACTAGGTTCATTCATTCTGAAAAATGTTCTTTCACTTCTTTCTGTAATATTCTGTCATTTTTTGTAAACTTTGAACCTCACCTGTACTTTATTCCTATAGCACATATTGCAAGACATAGAAAATGGAAAGAAGTTGTACTGAATTTACAATGAACTCAGATTTTTTCCTCTCATATTGTCTCTAGATGAAAAGAGATATTGGGGAAAGAAGGACAACCTGCTTAGAGATTCAACATACGGGAAATAGTAACTGAAACACAACAGCTACAGAATTGGAGACCAAGAGGTATCCTTGGTATTCGGAAGCCTATATTGCTCTGCCAGGCATCAGACTCCCAATTAAATATGAGACTAACACAAGAAGAAAAAAATAATAGTTCAGGTAACTTAAATCTCTACTCTTCTTCCCAGGACAAAATGTCTTCAAACCAATCCTTACGCTACAATTAATAAAACTATGGCAAACAGGATTTACAGTGCTGCAAATAAATTTGAACCCTAGAGGAAAAAAACACCAAAGTAATACTAATAAACAAAATACATAAAACTTTTAGCTTCAACAAGGTTTCTTCTCTCCTGTTTAAAGCTGGTAGACTTGAAGAAGCATACAGTGTAAGGAAATAAAAGAGGCTTTGGTGCTGTCCCAAAATGATCTTTGCCCCTTCTTTGTACCATATCAATCAATTAAAAATTCTTTAACACAGGGGCGCCTGGGTGGCTTAGTCGGTTAAGCGTCCGACTTTCACTTAGGTCATGATCTCGCGGTTCGTGGGTTCGAGCCCCGCGTCGGGCTCTGTGCTGGCTGCCAGCTCAGAGCCTGAAGCCTGTTTCAGTCTGTGACTCCCTCTCTCTCTGACCCTCCCCTGCTCACGCTGTCTCTCTCTCTCTCTCCTAGAAATAAATTTAAAACAAAATTCTTTAACATATGAGACAAGGAATATTACATATGTTCCTTACATACTGGCCTCATAGCGTATGAATTAATCTCTTAAAGAATAAAGTCTTAGATCTCCTTAAGCCTCTATTGTGCACTATATATAATAACTTAAGTATGAGGAAGAAATATACCTTTTTAAAATATCATAGGATAGAAATGATGAAGGGGAAAAATGACTAAATTGGTTAGGATAATCTGACTCAAGAAGATACTCTCAAAAAAATTTTGTAACATCAGGCTGATTGTTAGGAAATGCAAAAAAATATGGTATACGCAAAATTTAAATCAACACTAAGGGCCACCAATAATCTTTGAAAAATTTCCTAGACTACCAACCTAATATTTCTTATACAATCAACGTATTTTTTTAAATTCTAATTTATTTTCTAATTTTTTTAGTAGAGTAAGATTGTAAAAATACAAAATCTAAAGACTATAACTCATTAAGATGCTAAATAAGTGCTATACATTTAATAAATAATATTAAACATTTACTTAAAATATTTAAATACATATGAAATAAATGTGATAACATTTTCACATGGAAAATAAACATTTTTAAAATAATTTGCCTTTCATAGCATGACTTGCTGGCTCAGTTAGAAGAGTATGTAACTTGGGGCACCTGGGTGGCTCAGTCAGTTAAACGCCCAACTTTGGCTCAGGTCATGATCTCACAGTTTGTGGGTTCGAGCCCTGTGTCGGGCTCTGTGCTGACAGCTAGCTCAGAGCCTGGAGCCTGTTTCAGATTCTGTGTCTTCCTCTCTCTCTGACCCTCCCCTGCTCATGCTGTCTCTCTCTCTCTCTCTCTTTCTCTCTCTCTCTCAGAAATAAATAAAACATTAAAAAAAAAAGGAGAGTATATAACTCTTGATCTCAGGATCATGTGTTCAAGCCCCATGTTGCGTGTAAAGATTACTTAAATAAATATTTTAGAAATAATAAATTAATTAAATATTTGCCTTTCAATGTAGTGAAGCAAAATTTCAGCTTCTTTTGCCTTGCCTGGGTCATCTTCAAGCAGTTCCTCAACAATGCCTTGGTCACCTATAAATATTGAAAGCACCACAGGATATTAAGATTAATAGAAAATAATAAATACAGTATGTTTAATGTCAGCAACTTAATGCTATGGTTTCTAACAGCATCAACCTCTTTTTTTTTAATTAACTCATCTTTGGGGGTATTTTTTTTTTTTTTTTTTTAGTTTATTTTTTGACAGAGAGAAAAAGAGGGAGAGGCATAGACAGGCAGAGAGAATCCCAAGCAGGCTTTGCACTGTCAGCATGGAGCCCAACATGGGCTCAAATTCACAAACCATGAGATCATGACCTGAGCTGAAATAAAGTCAAAGTATTTAACTTTTTTAATGTTTATTTTTTTTTAATTAACACTTATTCATTTTTAAGAGACAGAGAGACAGAGTGTGAGTGGAGGAGGGGCAGAAAAAAAGGGCGATACAGAATCTGAAGCAGGATCCAGGCTCTGAGCTGTCAGCACAGAGACTAATGCAAGGCTCAATCTCATGAACCATGAGATCATGACCTAAGTTGAAGTTGGACACTTAACCAACTGAGCCACCCAGGCTCCAACCTCTTTTTAAACTGAGTGGCCTCCCTGTCCCTCTATCCCTTATTTTCAGGTACATTTTTAGATATTCTCTCTTTGGCTTACCACATCCATTATTTACCAATTATGTGTTGACTGTTGAAGGAAGAAGCCCATAGGGTAACTGAGAGCTAACAGAATAAGTACATTTTTTATTTCTTTAAACTGAGCCTAGGAAAATCATCACTCTTTAGCTTTCTGGGAGAAAAATGTTTTCCATTATTTTTGTTAATTAAAAAATACAGGTAAATTACCATGGAAATCTTTAGTTTTCTGAATTTGCTCCACAAAATCTTGAAATGAGCTGCTCATATCAGATTTTACCCATGAAGTAAATGCATGTGAAATAATCTGCAGTCTCTGATGACTACAAAGAAAAAAAAAATCAACAATGCACTGAACTTAAAATCAAATAGAATATTAGAATAAACACAATAAAAGCTTCAAACTTAAAAATTGTATATACCGAAACTGTAATTCTTTGTTTAAAATTTCAGCTAAATCTCTCCGTTTTAATGTCACCATCATTTCCTCATCTAAATCCTCCTTCCTCTGAACTGGTACATATTTTTTCAGCATAACCTGTTTAACTTCAGCATATTTATCTTCAAGATGTTTCAGGTATTTAGTGAGAGCATCTAAATTGACGGATTCTTGGACAGTCATGCCTAGGGAAAAGGAAACAAATCAAACAAGCCAAACCATATGGCGGACTCTTGTGCTCAAACAGCAAGTTTCAGCAAAATCATAGTGTGATGTTATGAAATAATTAAGAAATGGCAGCATGAACTTACAACTTACTTATAGCATGAACATAAATGAATTAGCATACAATTTTAAGTGTGTAGCAGTTTTAAACATATCGTCAATGAAATCTGATTGTCCAAACCTAAGCACTAAGTTTTAATAACCTCACTGACATAACTTGCAAACCTCTTAAATACCATTGTTACTCAATACCACTAAGAGTTTCTGCCTAACGAGTCAGGATTTTTGTCCAAAGATTTCTCTCTAACCTGAAAGTAGATTTCAGCTGCTGACGAGCAGAAATCAAGAGTTGGATGCTTTACTGACTGAGCTACCCAAGTGCCCCAAATTGTTGCCTTTAAAAGGCATACCTCAAAATTCTCTCCCAGATTAATCCCCTGGATTAATCCTACTCAATTTTTAATCATTCCCTTACTCTGAATCCTCTCAGCATTTAATCAATTTGACTTATTCTCTCCTTATTTATATGTTTCTTATTTGTAGTTTGATAATCATAATTTTATATTTGAAGGTAAATCTAGTCCCTGCTTCCACCAAACACAGGATGATCATCCAAACTCAGGTGAAATGCTCTGGTATGGAGCAGCTCATTATCTTCAAGACATAGCTTCTTCTATTGAAACCAAACTGCCTTCCTAAAATGTCTACCTTATTGATTCTGCCTCTGGATAAACAGTGGCTAAGACCCTAAAACCCTTAAAAATTCTTAATACAGTTATCTATTCCGAAAGTCTTCCTTTTCTCTAGGATGAATATTTGCAATTCTTCTATCCATTCATCATACAAACTTCTCAACTCCTGATGAATGGCAGGATATACTCCACAGTTTCTTAAAATGTGATTTAGCTGAAGGTGAAGAACCAGTGAATGCTGACATCAATGTTAATCAACAGCATTCACTAGAATTTAATACACCACAGTTTTTTCATTTATCAGGGCTTCTCTAACTTTAGAACCACTTGAAGGACTTGCTAAAGCACTGCTGAGCTCCACCCCACACCCACCCAACACCCATGCCTGGAGCACAGTAAATCTGCAGTGGGGCCAAAGAATTTGCATTTCTAACAGGTTCACAGGTAATGTTGATATTGATGCAGGAGCCAAACTTTAACAGCCACTCCATTATACTTTATATAATCCAGTCACTCTGGAGCTGTCCTTCAGCCTTTGAGGGTTGCTGAAGTTTTCTCATCCTCTTGTATCCACCTGGAGTCCTGACAAAAGCTGTTTGTAAAGTCGGGCTCAAGTCCTGATGCATTTCAAATATACACATTGCAGCACATATATACTAATTTGTGTAATAGATAATAACTGAAAACAGTGGGAAATTTTAAATATTTTGAACAAAATACAGTACCTGGAATAGGTTTTGAAGGATCTTTGGAGAAAGTATGATATTTTACTTCTTTTCTGTCATACTCTGCCCTAAGTTGTTTCATTTGGTCTATTTGCAATTGAATTTTTGAGGAATTATTTTCAATAACCCTCATTCTGAAAAACAGAAAGGCTTTCTTATATTTCTTTCAATGAATTTAATTACTTAATTATAAGATTTAAAGTAAAACAGGTTAAATCATTGTTTTGGATGATTATAATTTTGAACCATTATGGACTTTGGTAGAGGTTTATAAAACAATGCCCATAAAAAGTTAACCAACCTCTTTGCACGTATAGGAGGATTAGGAGGAACTTAACTGAGGAACAAGGGGGAGAAGAAGGGGGAAAATGGTGGGGGAAAGGGAGAGAGGCAAACCATGAGAGACTCTTGAATGCTGACAAAAACTGAGGACTCATGGATGTGGGGGGGGGAAGGACACGGGGGAGGACACTTGTGGGGATGAGCACTGGGTGTTATGTGGAAACCAATTTGACAATAAACTATTTGTAAAAAATAAATAAATAAATAAATTTTAAAAATTCAAAAAAAAAGTTAACCAACCTCACTAGTGAGGAACAGCTTTTTTTCAGAGCATCAATAAAAATCTTACACTATGATTTACATAATCGTGATGGAAATTTGTATGTGTAAAACACAGTAATCTGGCCACAAGTACTGTGTTTACTCCCAATAGTTGAAAATTACCTTTGCAATTAAAATTATATTTGTAATTGTATTAGTTTCTTGTGGCTGCTATAACACATTGACAAGAAAAACTTCCTGGTAGCTTAAAACAACAGAAATTTATTCTCTCACAGTTCCAGAGATCAGAAATCCAAAATCAGCATTATTGGGGCAAAGTCAAAGGGCTATGCTTCCTCTAGAAGCTCTAGGGAAGAACCTATTCCTTGCCTCTTCCAGCTTCTGGGGGCTGCTGGCCTTCTGTGGCTACATCAGTTCAATGTCTGCCTCGGTGGTCACACTGCCTTCTCCCCTTCTGCCTCTCAACACTCCTTCTGCCTCTTTTAGAAGAACACTTGTGACTGTATTTAGGGTCCACCTGGATAAGCCAAGATAATCTCCCTATCCCAAGATCCTTAATGTAATAACATCTGTAAATACCCTTTTTCCAAATAAATAACATTTCCAGGTTCCCAGGCTTAGGACCCAATCATCTTTAAGGCCACTCTTCAGCCTCCTATAGTAATTTAGATCCTAGAGCTGGAGGAATGGTAGCACTTCTTCAAGATAAAACTGACTCACTCCAGTGATGGGGATCTTAAAGATCTTAGATATAAATTTCTTTTGAGCATTATTGGATGTTCACTGCCTAGTTTATCACTGATATGTTGACCCAGGGAAGAAATAACAGATTAAAATAAGTTAGATACATAATATCAGGGTTTTTGGCAAATTAAAAACACATTTTTGTCAGTAGAGAACTGCTGCCTACATCTGATTACTATACAGAGTTCCTGGTGACTACAGATGGCTGAGTAAGAGCCTGCAGTATTTATGAAAGAGGGACTGTGGAAATAAAATATCCTTTAGCTTTCATCCAATAAACTTAGGCTTGCAGAAGAAGAGCGTGTTAAAAATAAACAGACTTCCAAAAGAATTTAAAGCAGGGACTCAGTCACTTGTACATGAATGTTCATAGAGGCATTGTTCACAATAGCCAGAGGTAGAAACAGCCCAATTATCCATCAACAGATAAACAAAATATGATATATTCATGCAATGGAATATTATTCAACCATAAAAAGGAATGCGATTCTAATATATGTTACAATACTAATGCAAAGGTATCTAATTGTTGCTCCTTTCTATAACTACTTTTAGGATATTTTTTATCTTTGACAATTTCACTGTGATAAATCTAGTTGAGAATCCCTTATTATTTATAATGCTGGGGAGTTTGGAGACTTCTTTAATCTGTGAATTGTTCTTCCACCAGTTCTAGAAAATTCTCAGCCAATATCTCTTCAAACATTGTCCCAATATTCTCTCCTTTTTTAAAATTTTAATTCCATTATAGTTAACATACAGTAGAGTTATTTGGTCACAGATGTACAATATAGTGATTCAACAATTCCATACATCACCCACTGCTCATCACAAGTATTCTCTTCTCTTCTCAATTCTGATTAGACATGACTTTCTCACTCCATCCTCCATGGATGGAGCCTCCTCTTTTTTTTTATTTTTTAAAATAGGTTTATTGAGATATAGTTCATATACTTTAAATTCACCCTTGTATACAACTCAGTGAATTTTAGTATATGTAGAGTTGTACAACCACTACCACTTCTAGTTCCAGGATATTTCGTCACCCCAAAATAAGACCCATACTCATTAGCAGTCCGAACAGAACACAATTTTCTATGCAGTCCCCAAGGGTTGAGCAGCTTACCTCTGGTTCACTCTACGAGGGTATAGCCCTTTAATGTCCCAGCTTTATATGAGGAGGATTTCCCAGTAGACCACACCCTTGGGTAGATCCTAGGCTTCGTCTTTTGTCCCCCTGAAGCTTAGTCACTAGTTTTAACAAGGGCTCTTAGGGTCAAAGAAGCATTATTGCTCGTTTTACGTTTTGTTACAGTTTTGCCCTGATAATCTCTTACTCATTTGCCAGCTTCCTACTGCTTTTAGATTTTTAATATTTTATGTAGCATTTTTCCCGAATAAAAAAATCTCAACATCTAGCCAACTTTATTTCCAGAAATGGAGGTCAAATTTTGCATAGATGATTTGAAATAATCTATAAAAATAATACACCCACCATTTACCAAATGGAACACAGAAAATATAACACTACTCAACACGAGAGCATCTTATCCTCTCCCAGAAGATTACCTACTGTTGTGCATCAGATGATTAAGTGCTCTAATTCAGACAGTAATCATGAAAGTTTACTATCAAATCTTCCACACAAGAAATTACCTGGAGCAATTACCTGCATCCTTCATTTTATGATACTACAATGTACTTCCAACTATCCTAAGAGATATTAAAAAATTCTCAAACAGAATTATTATTTTTTCACTTGAAAGAAGTAAAATTATAGTTATTTCAAGTTGGTAGGAAAGGTCACATAAAAATACAGCTTTAAAATAAAATTGAGGGGCACATGGGTGGCTCAGTCGGTTAAACATCTGACTTTGGCTCAGGTCATGATTTCGTGGTTCATGGGTTCAAGCCCAAGTCTGGCTCTATGCTGACAGCTTAGAGCTTGGAACCTGCTTCAGATTTTGTGTGTCTCGCTCTCTGCCCCTCCACCGCTTGTGCTCTCACTCTCTCTCCCTCTCTCTCTCTCAAATGGATAAACATTAAAATAAATAAATACAGTCATATCTAAATAAAAACATATCTGTTTTAAATAAATAAATAAAACAGAAATTCACAGACTAAGAAACACCGGTTTTAGTTACAGTGACTAGTTAATATAACCAAGTAACATCACTTTTTGGGCTACTTACTAATATACTTACTTTGCTTCAAGTTGGATTGTTCTTTTCCTGTGATATACCAATGCTATGGGCTCTGCTGCCAAAGCTTTAAGTTTTCCATGAAGACAAAACGCAGTTCTTTGGCTTTCCTTTATTGTCTCAATAAAGGCATCATATTCTTTTTTGATTGAAGTAAGAATGGATTTGTATGCAGTGACATACTCTATTACCTGAAATATGATTTTTCTGCCTATGGTACTGAATTTTTTCTAGAAGACTATGGAACAAAACCCTTGCAAACAGCATTGTATATTATTTTTTAAATAAAATATGATGAGCAATTAGAAGTCTTAAACTTTAACATCCAGTCAAATGTGACTGGATATTGAAGACAATTATTATTTACTGAATATGTATTTTGTGAATCATTATAATACTTTGAGCTTCAGTATTTTTGCTTTACTTAGTATGAACACAAATATTATATGTCAGTTAAAGCCAATACCAGCTCTAATTATTTCAATTATAGATATTTTATATAAGTACCTATCATCCCTTACTATTTCTAAATTTAGTCTCTGACACCACTCAGACCTTAAAATCTTGGATTCCCTTTACGTCTTTGTTTTTCTAACCTATTAGCTCCTATTGGCTAATCAATACTCTCAATTACTAAATGGCAACTGTAGAAAACCCATTACATATTCATGATTTCCTATGGTGTATATAAGTACAGAATATCTCAAGAAGGATAATAGAAGAAGAGAGAAACAAAGAGGAAGCAGGGTCTGAAAAGAAAAGGATTTGACTTCTTTCCACTGTTTATTCTTTATTGGTTCTCTAGTTCTTTTTCTTCTGTCTTTCTGTCTTTCTTTCTTTCTTTCTTTCCTTTTTTCTTTCTGTTAATCTTGTGTATGCATTACCCATGCAAAAGTAAATAATTACGAAACATTTTTAAAAAGTTAAAAAACAAAAAAAGTTATAATTTATGGTTTCCAAATTCTATGTACAGGTAAGAGATGTGATCAATCCATAATTTTCTCTGAAAGCTATAATTATGCTGTCTATCTATCCCTGCTACATCTCTATTCTCTGTTATTCTCCACTGGTTTTCTGTTAGTTAAACAATATCTAGAAAAATTACCTGGTCTGGAAGAGATCTGGTCTATCAAGAAATAGTGTAAGGAGATTACTGATCACTGGTAAATACCAGGAGAGGATATGTGAGTGGAAGATACTGGTTGTCTTTTTTTTTTTTTTTTAATTTTTTTTTTTAATGTTTTATTTATTTCTAGGAGAGAGAGAGAGAGAGAGAGCATGAGCAGGGGAGGGTCAGAGAGAGAGGGAGTCACAGACCCCGACGCAGGGCTTGAACCCACGAACCGCGAGATCATGACCTACGCGAAAGTCAGACGCTTAACCGACTAAGCCACCCAGGCGCCCCGGTTGTCTTTTTTTTTTAATGTTTATTTATTTTTGAGAAAGAGAGTGCAAGCGGGGAAGGGGCAGAGAGAGAGGGAGACACAAGAATCTGAAGCCAGCTCCAGGCTCTGAACTATCAGCACAGAGCCCAGCATAAGGCTTGAACTCAGGAATGGTGAGATCACAACCTGAACCAAAGTCAGGGGCCTGACCAACTAAACCATCCAGGTGCTCTCTGATTGTCTTTTTGACTTGACCATATTATCCATCTACTCAAGTCAGGAGGACAGCCACCCAAGAACTTTTAATAAAATAGAGGCCATTTGTCTAGTCTTCCAAATTAAATACCCTGCTGTTCCTGGCCATCCTCCACTTCCCACGCCGCTAGGATATGCCACAATAATCCAATATAACTAAGATAAGTTAATGGAGAGAAAACAGACATCAAGACACCACAATCGGCTCCCACATCTGTTGCTACAAGACACAGATTTCAGAGGAACGCTCATGGGAACCTTTAAGAATACACAGAAAATGCATAAAAGTAAAGGAAGCACACTGGCATGCTATAGGTAGAATCCAGTTTTGCTTGACTCACAAAATATTTTAAAATGTAGGAAATTTCACCAAAAACTGTATTTCTAGCCTCTCTTGAAAACTCTGAAAAATCTACCAGCATGAACCATCATTCCTTAACGGCAACAATGAGCGGCAGCTTTCAATCGGATTTGTTCTTCATTTTACCACAGTCCTCATGATTCCTTCTTCTCTTACAGCCAACCCACTTAACTCTTTTATAGGGCCTTCCTGGCCTCTATATCATTCAAGTTGGCACTCAGATTTGCATTTAACTCAAGAAACCAGAGCTATACTTACCAACAACAGGAATTTGAGGGAGAAGAGGAGTGGCAGCCATTCTACCTCAGCTCCCACAGATGGACATAGACTATTTGTACCTGCTACCAGACACACAAAAGCTGGCCACTTTCCAGAGGCCAGCTGCCTCCATGATTCACCACTTCTGTAGAAGCTCACTCCTCCTAGCTTTGGTCTTCCTTGTTTACTGTCTTTCCCTCTTTCTATAACCCACACTAAAGTCCTACTATCAGAATCTTAGGTGCTCCCTGTTTGGATTCAGGCACAGTTCTCCAGGTCAAACCCTCTATCTGTGATTGTAAGCAGAATTTCGTAGCTGTTCTCTGATTCCAAGTACTCAGAGATGCAAGTTAATACTTTCATCTCTACCCGATTAGATCCTTCCAAGAGGGAACGAAGAGTAGAGAAGGCAGTCATTAATAGTTTATTAACAATCTAATGTGCCGGAATAACATGAAAATGGAAAAACAGATTATCTCAAGAAACTGGAAGAGAAGTTTCTTTAAGCACCAAATAATTTCTATTTCAGATACCCTCTCAGTCTTGAAGAACAGGATTCTTTACAAGGCACAAATGTACAATTTATAATTGTACAACGGACGGAGAGTCCACATGGAAATCTTGCTAGAATACAACAGATTTCAGAGGAACTGAAAAGACTAGGGAGAACAGGACTATAGATGTAGTCTTCTTATCTTTTATATAATCCCATGTCTTTTCTCTAAGAATTAAATTTACCAACACCAACTCCAGAATGATTTCACTAGAACTATACTAATTTGGAACAGACATCTCTTCATGTAAGAAAACTTCTGACAAGTTAGCACAGAGCTGCTTCAGATCCTCTGTCCCTCTCTCTCTGCTCCTTCCCTACTCGCACTCTCTCTCTCTCAAAAATAAATAAACATTAAAAAAATGGTAGTAAAAAAAGAAGAAAACTTCTGACAAGTGTCAGCAGCTGGGCATGCAAAGATAAACATGTCACAGTTATGACAACTTTCCTCTGCTGATTTCAGGTAAGTAGAGTCTTAGCATTGACTCCTGATATTTATGAAACCCATTCAAAACACTACTTTAAAACATTTATCCAATATATTCCTTAATGACTCAAACACCAAAAGCAGTATCATTGATCATAACAACATACAAAATGAAATTAATTTGCCAACGTACAAATTCTGAAAGGTAGTTTTTCTAGATGACTTAAAAGAAAAGTCTTCTTTCTGGAGCGCCTGGTGGCTCAGTCAGTTAAGCTTCTGACTTCAGCTCAGGTCATGATCTCACAGTTTGTGAGTTCAAGAGCAGCATCAGGCCCACTGCTACCAGCGCAAAGCCCACTTGGGATCCTCTGTTCCCCTTCTCTCTGCACCTCCCGGGTTGCACACACATGCCCTCTCTCTCGCTCCCTCTCTCTCTCAGTAATAAATAAACATTAAAAAAATTTTTTTTCAGGAAAAAAAATTGTTTCTGGGGTGCCTGGCTGTGTCAGTCGGTTCATATCAGACTCCTGATTTCAGCTCAGGTCATGATCTCACAGTTCCTGGGTTCGAGCCCCAAGATAGGCTCCAGACTGACAGTACAGAGCCTGCTTGGGATTCTCCCTCTCAAAATAAATAAATAAACTTAAAAAAAAAAAAAAAAAGACTGTTTATTTTATACTCTTATGGATCTGCATGAATTCTCTTTTTAAAAAAATTAAACTCATCTGTATATTTTCAGTGTTCAGCCCAGTCAAACCTCTCGTTTACCGGACCTATCTAGCCCTCTGACTCACAAGAGGTTCCAATTTAATATGCTAAATCAAATCTAAGCCAACACTCTAATGATACCACAAACCTGAAATAACAACTACCAGGTTCCTGCTTTGTAGCCTTGTGCCTAACAAGTAAGATATTTTCAGATAGAAGACCAAGATGATGTTAGAAGGCACAACTATGTTATTGTTCAAAAACTGAGTCTGCACTTAAGCTAAATCAATCGAACCACTCGATAACTATCTAGTGATAGAAATCCAGCACTGTACTTTCCCCATAATCCCTTTCCAATACACTGCACGAACTTCTCAAAATTGACAAATGAAGTGTAATCAATCAGTGACGTGACTAAGGCAGGAATATTAGTTGTCAAGATAGACCATTTCTACCACAGGAAAACTCCATCACCTTAAGATATCATTATGATACCTTATCAAAAACGTGTCGGTATATGATGTAATATTCATCAGCAGGTCCTTCCTCATTACAGCCCACTCTTTCAGTTTCTGTAATTATGTATCTTTGCATACTTTCCAAAAATTCCTTGTCACTTCTACTAATGATAGGAGGGAGAACTGCATGTTTATTTATTTCTTGGACCGACATACGTCACAATCTGCACACTTGTTCACCAAGTCTTGATTTGCTTTTGCAACAAAGCCAAAACTTTGGTAAGCCTGAAAGAAAAAGAGACCAACAATTAATCTGAAGCTTAAAGTAAATTAATTCATTTCTAATAAATTTATGAAAAATTAAATCTGGTCTAAAAATTTATTTTTCATGGGAAAATATTTCCCATGAGTCTCTTAGATAAATATTTCAACCTATGAATTAAAAAGTCTAATCTATTCTACTGTCAAGTGCTATACCTCTGGGATAGAAACACCAAACACCAGTCAATAAAGAGATCTTTTCTTAGTAACCAAGCCTATGTATCATGTTTAATTCAATATTTCTAACAGAAGTTTTACCATTTTGTTTGTTTCCTGTGGGAAAACTAATTTGGAAGTCTCCTCATGACACAAACAAGGTCAACTATTTCTCTACCCATGTGCTTAGTTGGCCCAGGCACAATCATGATAGCTACAAATAACTCATGACTTTATTTTGTGATAAACTTTACCGTAATTCTATCTTTAATACAAATGTACTAACTAAAAGTAAGAAGTCAGAATTTCTGCTAACATCCATCCATCAGCGATATCAAAGATAACAAACAATCTTTTTCTGAGTACAGTTTCAAGCAGCTACATTCCATTGCTCTTTTAGTAGAACCAAGGGGCGCCTGGGTGGTTCAGTTGGTTAAATGTCCAACTTCGGCTCAGGTCATGATCTCACAGTTCATGGATTTGAGCCCTGCATAGGGCTCTGTGCTGACAGCTCAGAGCCTGAAGCCTGCTTCCCATTCTGTGTCTCTCCCTCTCCTTGCCCCTCCTCTGCTTGCATTCTCTCTCTCTCTCAGAAGTAAACATTAATTTAAAAAAAAGAATCATTACCCACTTAGTTAGATACAGAAGTTGGTTCCTGAAATCTATTCACATTAACATCAAACAGAACCCATAGCTTGCTCAAAAATGTCTAACTCTTCCCAATCTTTCCCTCATTCACGTATATTCAGATATAAAATTTGGAAAATATAAATGAAAGAAAATGAAAAACCAAAAATCATCCAGGATCCCTCACCCAAACACAATGATTTAAATATTTTGGTATATTTCCTTCTAGTTAGTTATAAAATTATAAAAAATCTAGTTATATATAAAATATATAATCCTGATATTATAAAAATCAGGATCACTCTCTACACTCAGCTTTGTATCCCCTCGTTTTTCACTTAATATTAAAAGCACTTTTCCGGGCACCTGGGTGGCTCAGTTGGTTAAGTGTCTGACTTCGGCTCAAGTCATGATCTCACAGTTGGTGGGTTCGAGCCCCGCATCGGGCTCGGTGCTGAGCTCTTGCTCAGAGCCCGCTGCCTGCTTCGGATTCTGTCTCCTTCTCTCTCTGCCCCTCCCCTGCTCATACTCTGTCTCACTCTGTCTCTCAAAAATAAATAAACATAAAAAATTTTTTAAAATAAAAAATAAAAAACAAACAAAAGCACTTTTTCATGTTGTTAGCTTCCAAAAATATGACTTCTAATGATTGTGATGAATACATTCTGTGATAAATAAATGTCTAAATCTACTTTACCATGTTTTAGCAACACAATTGATACCCCGTTATCTGAAATAACATATATGGCCTATTAAATCTTTCCCACAGGTTGTACACAGGGGGAGGGAGACATCAAAATAATTTCAAAGTTTAAAAAATCTAATTTATCTTTATGTTGATGAACTGGATAATGAAAAACCAATTTATAAATAACATAAAGTAGTTCCAAAAAGGAAATAACCCACAAATGGATTAACAGTTTTCCCAAGTGAAAAATCTATTTCCTTATTCATTCATCCAGTCAATATTTACTGAGTGTTTGGGGCACCTGGGTGGCTCAGTCGGTTAAGCGTCCGACTTCGGCTCAAGTCATGATCTCCCAGTTCGTGGGTTCGAGCCCCCGCGTCGGGCTCTGTGCTGACAGCTAGCTCAGAGCCTGGAGACTGTTTCAGATTCTGTGTCTCCCTCTCTCTCTGACCCTCCACTGCTCACGCTGTCTCTCTCTCTCAGAAATAAATGAAACATTAAAAAATATATTTACTGAGTGTTTCCTAAATGCCAGCATTGTTTTATAGCTGAGATCCAGTAATAAATAAGATAAAATTCCTGGCTCCTTGGAGCTTACTTACAATCTAGCAGTGGAAACAGACTATAAATAAACAATGTAATTTCAAATAGTAAAAGATAACAGTAAAAGGAGGAAGGACTGGATGTGACCACTGGGGACTGGGTAGTTACATCTGAACATGAGTGGCTTCCTATTATCCTTAGGATAAAATCTAAGTTCCTTTACTTGGCCTATATGCCCTATAGGAACCAGGTACCCCCTTTCTCTCTGTCCAAATCCAGCCTTTCTTGCTCCTGTCCTCCCCTTAACCCCAATCCCCACTCCCATGAGCTTGCTCTCTTACCTGAGGGTCTTGAGTAATTCTCTCCCCATTTCTCTGTTTCCTCTTTCCATCCTTTACCACGCCTTGCTCCCACCAAGTTACACTCATACTACCACTCTCATTCACTTGGCTTTTACTCATTTTTCAGATTTCAGTTTATACAGCTCTAGGAAAGCTGCCCTGAACTCCCTTAAACTTGGTCGAGTTCTACATTCTCCCATCGTACTGTGAACTTCCTCTATCATGGTATTATCACTCAGCCACTCTGTAATAGAGACTTTCTGTTTACAGTCTATCTCTCCCAGTAGGCAGGAACTAAAATGTTCTCATTCCCCAATATCCTTCCCTACCTACATGCATTGCAGTGCATAGTAGTTTCTAGCAGGATATATACTTTAAAAAATGCTTAATAATCAATAATCACTTAGCAATAATCTGGTCTGGTCAGAAGACATGACTTGTGGTGCCCTCAAACCAGAACACGGCTAAACTGACTGTTCCTCAGCATCTACAAATCCCCCAGAGTCACATAAACCAACTCAGATTACCTTTCACTCACTCATTCATATTAGACACAGAGGGATACAGAGAAAACAAGTGACAAAGGTTTCCAGTCAAATCTATTGGGTCTAGTTAAATGAGCCATTGCTACAGAGCAGAGAGGGCATTGTGACAGAGGTGGACACAACGCACTTCAAAAGCCCGGAGGGGTACATCACTAGTCTGTGGAAGATGGCAGGGAAACATCAGGAAAAACACCTAATGGAATACTACCTAGTGCAATCTTTATGTTGTGCTGCATTTATGTATTCAATAAATGTTGGGGGTGGGGGGGTTACCTACTGTGTCTGCCACTGTTGTAGACACTAGAGATACAGCATCAAACAAAACAAAGTCCCTAACCTCCTGGAGGTTACATCCAAACAGAGAGACAGACAACACACAAGACGCAGATGACACATAGGTGTAAGTTGTATAAATATATAAAACAAGGAACGGGAACTATAAAGGAGAGTGGTAGGGTGCTATTTTATGCAAGGCATGAAGTCGGGGAAGAGGAAAGCCCTCACTTTTACCTGTTACCTTACAGGTAACATTTTAGAAATCTGAAAAAAGTAGTTTGAAGATTCCCGGGAGAAGAGTGGCTGATGCAGACAGAGCAGTAAGTCAAAGGCTTCAAAGCAGGACAGCATGTGTGACAAACAGCAAGAAGGCCAGTGGGGCTAGAAGAGAATGGGAAAGGGACAGAAAAGATAAGGTCAGAGAAGTAGCCGCCAGATCACGTAGAATATAAGGCCTTGAATGTAGGGCCACTCTCAGCCCGTGCGGCACCTTTGCGCAGGCGAGAAAAAGGTGCCATTTCCACCAGGCAGACTTGGCAAGAGGAACAATGAGCTGGATTGTTGTTCCAGGGCTGGGGCAACACCCTCACTTAGAGGAACTCAGGCTTACCTCTGAGTGAGATGGGAAGCCACCGGAGGGCTGTGAGCAGAAGAGTGACAGCTGATGTACATTTTCAAAGAATCCTTCCTGCTGCTCTTTGAAGACAAGTGTCAAAGCTGGAAGCACTGTTAGGAGGCTACTGCAATAATCCGGGCAAAAGAAAAGTGTGGCTTGAATCAGGACAGTAACAGTAGAGGTGGTGAGAAGTGTTCTGTATATTGAAAATAAAGCCAAGAAGATTCACTGTGCATATGAGGGTACGGGGATATGAGAGAGCAGTCAAGGATGACCATAAAGTTTCTGGGCTTAGTGATGAGAAGATGGGAACTTCCATTTATGAAGATGGGAAGAGCAACTTCATGAGATCAGGAGTCTGGGCTTGCCTATAAGAGGTGTTGAACAGACAGCTGCATATGTGAAGGTGGAGTTCCGATGAGCTGTCTGAGTGAGAGATAAGTTTACCAGTCATGAACATACAAATGGTATTTAAAAGTTATGAGACAGAATGAAAATGACCTGGGAAATGTCAAGAAAGCAGAGGTCCAAGGACTGGGCCTTGGAAGCACTCCAAAGTTTAGAGGTCAAGAGGAAGCAGCAAAAAAGCCTGGAAAAGAGTGTCAAGGGAAGAAGTGAGAGACGCATCCTGGAAGTCAGGGGAACGAAGGGCTTCAAAGAGGGAGGGCGTAATCAACTGTGTCAAATGTTGATTTGATCAAATAAGATTAAATGACCAGTGAATTTAGCAACATGGGGGTTATTAATGACCATAATAGCTATTTCATTGTTTGGTAGGGACAAAATCTTGATAGTAGATTCAGTTAATGGAAGGGGAAAACTGGAAGCAATGAGCATACATAACCTTTTGAAGGAGTTTTGTTGTAAAGACGGGGACTAGTTGGTAGCAAAAGGGAGGAAGAATGTTCCAGGAAGAAGAAATGGATGTTTTAGAAGCGCCAAAGCAAGAGAAAGCATAAGCTAGTTACCTCAACCAGCCCAGTCATTAAAATGTAAAGCATGTATTGGTTTTTGATACATGAGGCTGTAACGAAGGCAAAGCACGAATATCATACTAAAGAATTTGGATTTTATCCTGAAAGTGAAGTAGAATAATGACATGATTACGTTTACTTTTTTGAATGGTTTTGGGGCAAAAGTGAGGGTCAGTTACAAAAGGAGAAAGACTGAAGGCAGGTTAGAAGTTAGATTAACTCCAGGCGCCTGGGTGGTTCAGTTGGTGGGATGTCCGACTTCGGTTCAGGTCATTACCTCATGGTTCCTGGGTTTGAGCCCCAACCCAGGCTCTGTGCTGACAGCTCAGAGCCTGGAACCTGCTTCAGACTCAGTGTCTCCCTCTCGCTATCTGCCCCTCCCCCATAGTGCTCTGTCTCACTCTAAAACACATTAACATTAAATATTAAAAAAAAAAAAGAAGAAGAAGAAGAAGAAGAAGGAGGAGAAGAAGAAGTCAGATTAACTCTTCCAGGAGAAAATTAAGGACGACCTGAGTTGGGGGTTGAGGATGGGGATACAGAGGAGAGGGCATAGAGAGATAAACAGAGAAGACATTAGGAAGGTACATTAGAAAGGATTCCGTGGTTTGCACAGTGAAGAAAGGCCAGAGGAAGGCGTAACTTGGGTCTAATTGGCCCGCTGTGTTACGAGAGAATCCTACACATACTCCCAAACCTTCCTCTCGGTACCTTCACAAGTGAAATGTCCCAACTTGGAAATTCTACAACTAAATAATCATTCTGCAGGTTTCTTTCCCACATGACTTCATTTTAAAATGTGAAAACTCCTGAGATTTTCAACATGTCAAGTTGTTGCACACTAAGGAATCCTACAGCTACACAATGCCCAGAATCTTACTCAGACTAGGGCAGATTTGGGGATTGAAGACGAGGACAGAAAAAGATGAACCCAAGGGTTTTAAGGCACTACCTATCCTAAGGTCGGCCTGGAGCCAGCCACAGGCATTCCCTTTCCCTGGAGGCCAAATCATCTGCTATCTGGTCGCTGATCCTCCGCCTCTTACCGCCTGAGTATGTTGAGGGAACGATTATCTCTGTTCCCCGACTCTTCTCCCGCCTCTTAACCTTTTCTCCTAGTCATTTCCGAGACCCGTCGCCACCTTCCCCGAAAGCAGTACTCCGCCTCAGCCTTGCTCACTCCTCACCTTAATCCCTTTCTCCAAATGTTGACTCCAGTGCTTGGAGACAGTAACTAAGGAACTGCAGATGTGGAACTGCATCTTGGGACAAGTAGTCCAAACTAAAAGAAAGCAGTGTAAAACTACAATTCCCAGAAGACACTTTCTTTTCCTCCCACTTCCTCAATGAGGCCCCCTCAACTCCACCCCCTGTTGAAGACCCTACAAGCCACGTGGCTTATATGGAAAAAGCCTTTAAAAGCCATTTTTATTTGTTTAAATCTACTATTCCGAGAGCATTCTGAAGGGAAAAGTGAGAAATAAATTCAGGCTAGAGAGAAAAAATGAGGTTCGCGCCCTAGTCTGGCATGTGGTTAGACAGCCTCGTTGACAGGAGTCCGGCATTTGGTGTGGTCACCTACGAGGTGGGGCCTCTGGTGGGGGCGCCGGGAAACCCCGTGGGCCGGCGCGTAGCTTTCCTTTCCGATCCGCCATCTGCGGTGAGTGTGTGCTCTGGGTCCTCTCTCCGCCCAGTGGCTTACCGGGCGGTCTGTCCTGTTTCCCCAAGTCTGACTTTTCTTTCTTTTGCTCAACTTCAGGTGGAACCGCCGCCAAGATGCAGATTTTCGTGAAAACTCTTACGGGGAAGACCATCACTCTTGAGGTAGGGCCAGGTGGCGTTAGGAAGTCAAGGCCTGAATGTGGGCCTGAAGTGGAGTTAGGGACCCGTGCCGCTTTCTGCAGTAGAATCTGTTCAGGAGTCTGGGTTCCTAAAACTGGCCCTGAATTGAGGTTTTGCTGAGTAGGGGTCTAGGGCCGTCTTTGGATGCCTGCGGTGTGGGTTCTCTTCTCCAGTGGTTCTCGCCAGGTACTCAAAGCAGAGCTCCTGCGGTGGGGAAATAGGCGCTCCCACGGCTAGGGGCGAGCACGTGTGGCTCAGCCGCCGCCGGCCCTGGGCAGGGTTCAGGAAGTGTGCTCGCCAGCAGCAGTCCTGGGGGAGGGAGGTTGCCTGCACCCTGGGAGAGTGATCAGCTCTGTTGGGTAGGCTTCTGCCTTCCACTGGCTTGATTCTGGGGTAACTTTGAAGTTGAATTAGGTAAGATGTGCCTGTGTGGCTCAATCAGTTAAGCTTCCGACCTCGGCTCAGGTCATCTCATGGTTCACGGGTTCGATCCTGGCATGGGGCTCTGCTGACCGCACCGAGTCTGGAGTCCGCCTCGGACTGTGTCTTCCTCCCTCTCTGCCCCTCTCCCGCTAGCACTCTGTCTCTCTCAAGCTTTCGGAAAATAAACATTGAAGTTAAATTGGGCACTTATTCTAGTTTCCTATTGTGTTACCAGTATATTTGCATTTTAAAATTCCTAGGTCGAACCCTCGGATACAATAGAAAATGTGAAGGCCAAGATTCAGGATAAGGAAGGCAAGTAATATTGTCCACTTCAGAGAAATAACCTGTACTGGCGCCAGTTTCCTTACTAGGCAGTCCTGCTGTGGGTGGGGTGGGAAGAGGTCGAATTGACAAAGTCAAATGCTTTTGAGATAGAATAAACAAATGTTTCTGAGCATGGAGCCAAAAAGGGGTGTGCTTCACCTGTGTGAAGTTGAGCTAGCTGTTTAATTCTCTACGTGGGTTTCTTTAACTGTAAAATGAAGATACTATTGACGTGTATTGTCCTTAGGATTAAAGGGTTGGTTATGCAAGCATTTAAAACCATGCCGAGCTTATAGTGACTGCTATTAGTACCCTTTACTTGATTAAAGATTATTTATAAATTTTAGGCAGATGTGTTTATGATGTGACTTACTCTGTTTTATTAGGAATTCCTCCTGATCAGCAGAGATTGATTTTTGCTGGCAAGCAACTAGAAGATGGGCGTACTTTGTCTGACTACAACATTCAAAAGGTCTGGAGAACAGAACAGTCTTTTTTTTGTTTTTTTAAATATAGTTTATGGTATGGGGCGCCTGGGTGGCTCAGTCGGTTAAGCGACCGCCTTCAGCGCAGGTCATGATTTCACGGTTCGTGGGTTCGAGCCCCGTGTCAGGCTCTGGGCCTGGAGCCTGCTTTGGATTCTGTGTCTCCCTCTCTCTGCCCCTCCCCCACTCGTGCTCTGGCTCTCAAAAATAAAGGGTAAAAATTTAAAAAATAATAATAATAAATAAATATAGTTTACGGTCAAGTTGGTTTCCACGTAACACCCAGTGCTCATCCCAACAAATGCCCTCCTCCGTGTCCATCACCCATTTTTCCCTCTACCTCACACCCCCATCAATCCTCGGTTCTCAGTATTTAAGACACTCTTATGGTTTGCCTCTCTCCGTCTCCCTATTTTTCCCCTTCCTCTCCTGTGTTAAGTTTCTCCTGATCCCCATGAGTGTAATAAGCATGGTACCCGTTTGGCTCTGCCTTACTTATTTCACTTAGCATATTACTCTCGAGTTCCATCTATGTTGCTGCACATGGCCAGATTTCATTCTTTCTCGTTGCCATGTAGTATTCCATCGTATAGATAAACCACATCTTTTTGATCCATTCGTCTGTTGATGGACATTTAGGCTCTTTCCACGTTTTGGCTATTGTTGAGAGTGCTGCTATGAACAGTGGGGTCCGTGTGCCCCTATGCATCAGCACTCCTGTATCCCTTGGATAAATTCCTAGCAGTGCTATTGCTGGGTCATAGGGGAGTTCTGTTAATTTTTTGAGGGACTTCCACAGTGTTCCAGAGCAGTCCTTTAAATGTAAATCTTATTTTGTAAGTTTTGACCACACAAAAGTGGGGGAGAAAGAAGAGCATTAGATTAGCAGTAGGTTCCTATGTGACCCCTGCATTAACATTTCAGAAACACTGCTATAGCTTCTCACATTCTGGATTTTGTGGATTGCATCCCATGGTGTGGTATAATGTGTTCTTTGATCTCTCTAGAAACAAGTTAATTTTTCCTCCACAACTTTGTTCTACGGAATTGTGAACTTTCTAGCCATCCGGTTAGATGATGATGGTGCTAGTTGCCCATTCTTAATGGTATGTGAACATTAATGTACTCATTTTAAAGCCTG
Organism: Hyaena hyaena; assembly: GCF_003009895.1. Taxonomy (NCBI): domain Eukaryota; kingdom Metazoa; phylum Chordata; class Mammalia; order Carnivora; family Hyaenidae; genus Hyaena; species Hyaena hyaena. Next base: position 261,529 of record NW_024080964.1, on the reverse strand, counting down.
TTTCATACTCTTTCATTAACAGGAGTCCACTCTCCATCTGGTGTTGAGACTTCGTGGTGGTGCTAAGAAAAGGAAGAAGAAGTCTTACACCACTCCCAAGAAGAATAAGCATAAGAGAAAGAAGGTTAAACTGGCAGTCCTGAAATACTATAAGGTGAGCCGATTTAGTAAAAATCAGTTTCTGTTTGTAGATTAGTAAATTTTGTTTACACCTCTGGTTTCAAATTCTGTTTCAAATTTTGATTTAAATTCTAATTAGTTAACGTATATTACTGGTTTCAGGAGTAGGATTTAGTGATTCATCACTTACATATGACACCCAGTGTTGTTCATCATATAGCAAGTACCTTCCTTAATGCGCATCACCCATTTAGGCAATCTCCCACCATCAATCCTGTTGATTCCCTAGAGTTAAAGAATTTGCTTCCTCTTGGTTTTTTGCCCCCTTCCCATATGTTCATCTGTTTTGTGGTATCAGACTCTTTAAGAGCTTTCTTTCCTCTTTGGTAGTTGAACAAGCCTCATATGATGGGGTTCACTTTAAGCTGCTTGTTCCAAATTAAAGTTCTGATTTTGAAGTCCTATCTGGACTTCGATCTGTCCACTATTTGCAAGGCTGAACTTTAATGAGTGAGTGAACTTTAATGAGGTTGAGTATTTTGAGTCCCTTAACTTAGACTTCAGAATACATTGTAAAATTACCTTGACAGCAGGTTTGTACCTTTTAGGTGGATGAGAATGGCAAAATCAGTCGCCTTCGTCGGGAGTGCCCTTCGGATGAATGTGGTGCTGGAGTTTTTATGGCTAGCCACTTTGATAGACATTATTGTGGCAAATGTTGTCTGACCTACTGCTTCAACAAACCCGAAGACAAGTAATTATATATGGGTCAATAAAAGACATGAACTAACGTTTAATTGTTGAATTTTTTTCCAGTCACTTAAAAGAGTGGTCTTTATCAAATTGAAGAACGCACCATTTTCTTTAATAAACTACACATACTTTGGCAGAATTAGGTTGTGTTTAATATCGACTGTCTAGATACAAGCCAGTTTGTATTGTCAGTTTTGAACATTAGCACTGTTAAAATTATGGACCAGATAATTCTTTGTTGTGGGGGCTGTCCTGTGCATCATAGGACTTTACCCACCTCATGCCAGTAGCACACCATTCCCACCAAGTATATATCCAAACATTGCCAAATGATCCCTGGGGTGGTAGGGTGGGGGCTGTCCCCACTGGTAAGAACGGATATTACACCTTGCCTCAAAAAGATAACATACTTGGGTCCTACATAAGAAATGTAACATCCTGAGCCCCTAGGTGGTTTGGCTGGTATATTTGCAGTACACAGTTCATGGGGATATTCTTGCTCAATGTTGTATGAAATCTTAGAACTTAACAGTACTAGGGAACAAATAGTTTATACACATTGAGAAAGTTTTAAGTAATATTTGGCACTGTATTTTGCCCGCGAGCTAAATTCAGGGAGATTTGCTGGTCTTGATACCACTCAGCAAAAACATGCAGTTGAAGTTTATTATAAACTGACTTATTACATTCAATGGCACTGATAATGAACAATTCCCTTTTACCATACCATTCTTAACAGGATATCTACTTGGATGCATCCTTAAATAAGGTTTCTATTTCTATCTCTAGCATTTTGACAAGTTATCCATGTTAACACTTGGTAAAACTACTTGGGTAGTTTCTGACCAGAAGTGAATTCTTCCCTTGATTAAAGCAAAACTAGCTACTCTATAATAAACCAAGGTATTTGTTTTTACATTTATTTTTTTTTAATAATCTGCACCCAACATGGGGTTCAAACTTACGACCCTGAGATCAAGAGTCACATGCTGTATCCACTGAGCCAGCCAGGCACCCCATTAATTGTTTACATTTTTTTTTTTTTTTTAATGTTTTATTTCTAGGGGAGAGAGACAGCGTGAGCAGGGGAGGGTCAGAGAGAGAGGGAGTCACAGACTGAAACAGGCTCCAGGCTCTGAGCCAGCAGTCAGCACAGAGCCCGACGCGGGGCTCGAACCCACGAACCGCGAGATCATGACCCAAGTGAAAGTCGGACGCTTAACCGACTAAGCCACCCAGGCACCCCTGTTTACATTTTTTAATACAGTTTTAAAATCCTGGATTCCAAGAAGTCCTGGCTGGAACTTCTTTTTCTTCATAACAAACAATTTCATCTCCCACTTTAAATTCTATCTTTTCTTCATCCAAACTGAGACCACAATCCATTCCAGTTTTGATGACTGACATGTCATCTTTATGGTGTTTCAATGAGGTTAATGAACCTTAATAAAATACAAAAAGTATACACATTCAACAAATAATACCTGCTAACTGCTATATAGTCTGGTGTTAAAAGGAAAATTAAGTTACGCTGAAATTCTTAAATTTTACAGTCCTATCATGTTAAATGATGGAACTAAATACTAGGGAAACCAAAGAAAATTGGTTTGCTGTAAACAAGATGCAGTTTATAGGGAAAGAACTAAATCGCCCATTTCAAAGGTTAGACTTTGCCGAGGATGGCACTGTACTCAAGACTTGAATGAGATAATCCGGGATAAAAGACATTGCAGGCAAAAGGTCAAGGTAAGCCAGTACAATGCTGTAAATCAAGTGTAGTGGACAGAGCTGGAAAGGTAATTTGGGGTCAATTTTTATAAGTAGGAAATGAGATTACTGATTTATCAGGATTATTCCAGGTTATACAGATTACCAGGCAAGAGTAAAAAATCCTGGAGGAGACCTCAGGACTAGTAAGGAAGGCAGTCTGTCAACTGGAGATGAGGTCTGAGTTAACAAGAAGGAATAGCCTGAACTCTAGGATATGGGAGTGAAAGATTTCATTTAGATGGTTACACGGAATCAGGTTTGGGTGGCTGGATTTAATATTACAGATTGTGATGTTGCTTACCTTTCCAAATAACATGTCCGTTACGGATTAATTTAAATTTTCTTTGTTTTTCTAACTGACCCTTTTGGACTCGGCAGCCAGCCACAGGAATTTTTTTCTTCCCTTCTGTTACAGAGAAAGTAGCGAGTATAGAAGCCTCACCTTTAGAAAGAAGAGAACATTAAGTGTACACAAAAGATTCTGAGAAATACATACTTTCATACATTCTGCCGAGCAAGATTTAAAGGTGTGAGAAAAATACAAACTCATGCATTGAAAGAAATCCTGGTTTTCTCTGACTCCACCAACTTCACTTTCCTGACCATTATTAGAAACATAAACATGAAAATCCTTGGGTTTTCTTGGAAAAGAAAATCACAAAAATATACCTGCTTGCCTGAAAAAATGAACAAGGGAAAAAGTGGAAATTCACTTTAGCTGAAAAGGCACTAGAAGATAACCGTTTACTGCCTACTCCATGAAAACCCAGTTTTCAGCTTTCCTTCAATATATATTCTTGAAGAGAACATCTGTCATTACCTGTTTTTAATCTCCCCATTAGTAATTTATATACATTTAAGAGTACGGATTCTGTGACTCAGCTTAAAGCTTATTTGTTTTCACTGAAAATTAAATTCACTGAAAATTAAAACCTGGGTGGCTCAGTTGGTTAAGCGTCCAACTTCAACTCAGGTCATGATCTCAAGGTTCGTGGGTTTGAGCCCCACGTTGGGCTCCGTGCTGACGGCTAGCTCAGAGCCTGGAGCCTGCTTCAGATTCTGTGCCTCCCTTTCTCTCTACCCACCCCTGCTCATGCTGTCTGTCTGTCTGTCTGCCTCTCTCAGAAATAAAAACATTTAAAAAAAATCTTTTTAATTAAATTTCAATAATGACATGGTATCATACACTATAATATACCGATTCGCTGGAGTTAGTGTTATTTGGCTGATGGAAACCCTTGTACGACCCAAAAGTTTTCCAAATTGTGCCTTAGTGTAAGAACATACAAATCTCTGTATGACCATGGTTAGCAGATCAGAAAAGCATAAAATAAATCTCTGGACCATAAGAACAGATAAAACGATTCAATCCATCTCAAATAAATTTAGGCTTCCATCTGGCCAAGGGATATGCTAGAAAGAATATCTAAATATACGATACTTAAATGTAAAATTAATGATTCTCATTGTGGATTTCTCGGCCAACTCCAGGACAAAATCAGTGACTCCTTCCAGAACACTATATATAATCTTCATGCCTCCCAGCCCAGTCTAATTTGGGTTATAATTAGTTGTTGATGTATAAACGTAAGAGCAAGTTCTTGTTGCCTGCCTTATTTGCCTTGGTATTCTCAGGCTGCAGAGGCAGGTGTTTATAATACATACAAAGTTATACTGAATATATCTATAGTAGTGATTTTTTTCTTAGGACACCGGCTATTTATTGGAACACTGAAGGTATTTCAACAGTGAACGATAATTCCTCTAAACTTTGCTTTCAAGGGTTCTTTATAGCACCTAAGATATGAATGTTTAATATTTAGTGAACACTCACCAATTGGGTGCTCCTCCACAATGCAGGGCAATCTGCTGCTCAGTTCCTCCTGCAAATCTTCAATTAGACGGTAAATGATTTTGTGAAGTTTAATTTTTACTCCTTTTTTTGTAGCAGACTTCTGGATAACACTGCCTGCATTCACATTGAAGCCATATATGACACCTGGCAAGTAGAAACAGAATCAAGAAAGTAGCACAAATACTGTATGAAGGACTTTTCTTTCAAGCAGAAACTCAAATCTAAATAATTTCATTTCAGGGAGCCTAAGTCGCTCAGTTAATTAAGCTAAGTGTTGGACTCTTGGCTTGTGGAATTGAGCCCCGTTGTCTGGCTCCATGCTGACAGCACAGAGCCTGCTTAGGATTCTCTCTCTCTCTCTCTCTCTCTCTCTCTCTCTCTGCTCCTCCCCTGCTCACTTGTGCTCTCTCTCTCTCTCTCAAACTTTTTTAAAAAAAGTTTTAGGGGCGCCTGGGTGGCTCAGTTAAGTGTCTGACTTTGGCTCAGGTCCTGATCTTCTAGTTCGTGGGTTCAAGTCCCACGCTGGGCTCTGTGCTGACACCTTGGAGCCTGGAGCCTGCTTCAGATTCTGTGTCTCCCTCTCTCTCTGCCCCTCATCTTCTCATGCTCTGTCTCTCTCTCTCAAGAATAAATAAACATTTAAAAAATAAATTTTTTAAAAGTTTTATTTCCTTCTATGTAAATTAAAAGTAGGGGAGATGAGAAATTCTGTAATTTTTTCTCATGAAAACTAGTAAATTTTCAAATTAAAGGATTTTATAAATACTATCGTGGCTTGTTCAACAAGGAAAATTTCTTTATAAATTTTAAACCCATTAATTTAAGAGACAAAAGTACCCATACTGTGTAAGGCAGTATGCTAAACAAAACTTTGATTTTTATACCAGAGAAATAAGAAGACAAAAATTGAATAGAATTGAAATAAAGGTACATTATTTTAATAACAATTATATTACTAAATTACAAACCTGTTGTCTACAACTTTTTGTGGTCAGCTGGCCAAAAGATGCTCAAAAATAGTTACTAAATTGGTAGTTCACAAGTTATTTAAGAAATGAAAGAAGTTTCATGGAGCTGACCATTTTACCAAAGAACAAATAATGTATTTAACTGCAAATACCATAGAGGGTATATAAAAAGCAAAACACTCCTGCCCTAAGTGATAAAAATGAAAGCAAACAAGTTAATCAAGAGAAAAACACAACCACCTTGAAAGTTTTATCATTAAGAAATCATTCAACACATTATCTACATTACATAGTACAGTGCTAGGCTGGTCAATGCCTGGAAAATACTTTGAATTAACCAGCACTGGAGCACCTGGGTGGCTCAGTCGGTTAAGCATCCAACTTTGGCTCGGGTCATGATCTTGTAGTTCACAAATTGAAGCCCCACACTGGGCTCTGTGCTGACAGCTCAGAGCTTGGAACCTGCTTCAGATTCTGTGTCTCCCTCTTTCTCTGCCCCTCCCCTGCTCATACGCTCTCTCTCTCAAAAGTAAATAAAAACATTAAAATTTTTTAAATTAAAAATAAGTAAAAATAAAAAATTAACCAGCACTACTATTCAGTAAAAGAAGTAACATCTAATTCTAAATAACTCCAGTCATGGGGCGCCTGGGTGGCTTAGTCGGTTAAGCGTCCGACTTTCACTTAGGTCATGATCTCGCGGTTCGTGGGTTCGAGCCCCGTGTCGGGCTCTGTGCTGACTGCCAGCTCAGAGCCTGGAGCCTGTTTCAGAGTCTGTATCTCCCTCTCTCTCTGACCCTGCCCTGCTCACGCTGTCTCTCTCTCTCTCCTAGAAATAAATAAAACGTTAAAAAATTTAAAAACTAACTAACTAACTAAATAACTCCAGTCATGAAGTACCTCCTTCCTAAGTGATTCATCAATATAATGTTGGTGTCTTGCTAGGTATTAGACTTAGTTAAAGTGAGTCATGAGTCACCTTTTGTATTATCGTAAGTTCAACTAATAAACAGTCCAGTCCCCCTGCCTTCTAGGCATTTAATGAAAGCTAAAAACTGACTGCTTCATAGCACATATATTAAAACTTAAAATAGCCTTTAATCTAAGAAAGATAGATTTATAAAATTAATTATCAATAAACAAAAAACAGGTAGACAAAAGTAAAATATGAAGTAAAATACTGAACAGATGGATTACAGTGCTGGGAGCATTCAAAAGTAAATAAAGGATACAGAGAACCAACCTTGGAGTGGGCGGGGAAATGGGAAAGGCAGTAATTATCTTTAAAAACAAAAAGAAACAAAAATAAAATCAAAAAACCTTCTGGGGCTTGGGAGAGTTCCCCAAGGTTGTAGTGCGAGGACCCTGAGTGAAGCTACGTCTGCCATACTGCACATCCCATTCGACTCAATGGCGGGGACTCCACTGGAGCAGGAAGGGTGATGCTGATAAAGGAAAAAGGGCAGGCTGACTAGCCAAGCTACAAAAGACTGAAGGAAATGGTTCACAGTATGTCTAGGGAACACGGCGAAACAAACAGGAAATAGAATTCTTACCATGAAATGTTTCAGCAAGGTTAACATCATTTTCACTGACATCACCCACACCAAAATGTACTAATTCAAGTTCACACTCATGTGAAGCATCATAAGTATCCATAATGTTCACAATGGCTTCAACAGAACCGTCAACATCACCTAAAACAGTTTGAAATTACTGATGTTATGAGTTAGGCATTAACAGACACAAAAATGACAAAAATCTATTTAAAGTCATAATAGGAATGGCATTTACCACTTTCATTTAGGTTTAGCATTATAAATATCTATTTAACTTAATATTAAGTATAATGAACCAAAAGTACATTTACAACAAAATCATCAAGAAACAAGTTTATTAAAATCTCTTCCAGGGAGTCATGATCTCAGGGTTCATGAATTTGAGCCCCACATCAGGCTCTCTGCTGTCAGCACGGAGCCTACTTGGGAAGCTTTGTCCCCTTCTCTGCCCCTCCCCTGCTTGTGTTCTCTCTCTCTCTAAAAAATAAACATAAAAAAAAAAAAACCTCTCCCCCCCGTGAGACATCAGCAAAAAGGAGGGCAAAAGATACAACCTTCCTGTCATAAAGAAGTCACAGGGATGTAATATACGGTACGGTGACTATAGTTAATAATACTTTATTACAAATGTGAAAGTTACTAAAAGAGTAGATTTTAAAAGTTCTTATCACAAGAAAAAAATTTTTGTGACTATGGTGATTAGACTTATTATGGTAGTCTTTATGCAATATATACAAATATCAAATCATTATGTCGTACACTTGAAACTCACATAATGTTAAGTATCAATTACACATCAATAAAATAAATCTCCCCCAAAATACCAAAATAATTTTAGCCGAAATTTAATGGTCCAAATTAATTGTGAGAATGAAGAGATATATATACATTCTAAAAATGAGTTGTAAGGTAAATCTTTCCAAAGTTACCTTTAATAATTATAGGAAGTACATTTGAATCCCTTTCTTCTTTCTCTTTTGTCCTTAAGGGTTTTTGTTCTTTTTTTTCTTGGTATTTTAGAAATGATCTCTCCTTCCAGTGCAAAGTGCCATATTTCTCACGGGCTTTCCGATGTGCTTCTTGGTGTTCCTTTCGCTTTTCTTCTATTATTTTCAGATCCTCTTTGTTTTTCTCCTGTTCTTGCTCACACTTCCGCCAGTCAACAACTTCACGTGCCCTAGGCTTTACAGGGGAAAAAACAGGCATTATTAACTAAATAGAAACCAGTAACTTATGGATTAAAAGCTCGGTGTTTTTCCCCAACTTAGCTTGGCCTAACTCCTACATGAAACCACTAATTTTATAAATTTTAATAGACTTATAAAACTTAATTTTTTTATAGTTTATTGTAAACATATAAAACTTTAGGGGCTTTGTATACACAGATGATTTAATTTTAAAATATTATCTCAAATTTTAAAAAATTCAATAGCCAAATTCTAAAATGGCACCATTAGCCCCCTCATAGGCCCTTACAGTCTATAATTATTTGTTAACACAAATATACTTATTTGGGAGAACGTTATAGATTAATATTTAAAATCACTGTATCCCACGACATATCATAGTGAAACTGACAAAATACAAAGATGAAAGAGAGAATTCTGAAAGCAGCTAGGGACAAAAAGGCCTTAACCTACAAGTGTAGACACATAAGGGTAGTAGCAGACCTGCCCATTGAAACACAGCAGACCAGAAGGGAGTGGCAAGAAATATTCAATGTGCTAAATAGGAAAAACATGTAGCCAAGAATCCTTTATCCAGCAAGGCTGTCATTCAAAATAGAAGGAGAGATAAAGGCTTTCCCAGACAAACAAAAACTGAAAGCGTTCACGACCACTAAACCAGCCCTGCAGGAGATCCTAAGGGAGACCCTGTGAGTAGAAAGCAGCAAAGACTACAAAGGATCAGAGACAACACCACAAGCACAAAACCTACAGATAACACAATGACACTAAATCCCTATCTTTCAATAATAACTCTGAATATAAATGGACTAAATGCCCCAATCAAAAGACACAGGGTATCAGAATGGATAAAAAAAAAAAAGATCCATCTATACGCTGCTTACATGAGATTCATTTTAGACCTGATGACACCTTCAGATTGAGAGTGATGGGATGGAGAACCATCTATCGTGTTATCAGATGTCAAAAGAAAGCCTGGGTAGCCATACTTCTATCACACAAACTAGATTTTAAAACAAAGACTGTAAGAAGAGATGAAGAAGGCCATTATATCATAATTAAGGGATCTACCCATCAAGAAGAGCTAATGATTATAAATGTTTATGCCCCTAACTTGAAGTCACCCAAATATATAAATCAATTAATCACAAACATAAGCAAACTTATTGACATTAATACTGTTAATTGTAGGTGACTTTAATACTCCACTTACAGCAATGGACAGATCATGTAGGCAGAAAATCAGTAAGGAAACAACAGCCTTGAATGATACCCTGGACCAGATGGACTTGACAGATATATTCAGAACTTTTCATCCAAAAACAGCAGAATATACATTATTCTCAAGTGCACATGGAACATTCTCCAAAACAGATCACAAACTGGGTCACAAAACAGCCCTCAACAAAAATAAAAGGACTGAGATCATACCATACATATTTTCAGACCACAACGCTATGAAACTTGAAATCAACCATAAGAACAAATTAGGAAAGCTTCCAAATACATGGAGGTTAAAGAATATACTAGTTGGGGCGCGTGGATAGCTCAGTCGGTTAAGCATCCAACTTTGGCTCAGGTCATAATCTTGTGGTTCATGGGTTCTAGCCCCGCATCAGGTTCTGTGCTGGCAGCTCAGAGCCTGGAGCCTGTGTCTCCCTCTCTCTCTGCCTTTCCCCCGCTCATGCTCTGTCTCTCTCTGTCTCAAAAAAATTAAAAAAATTAAAAAAAAAAAAAAAACTAAAAAATGAATGGGTCAACCAGGAAATTAAAGAAGAAATTAAAAAATGTATGGAAGCAAATGAAAACAAAACACAACAGTCCAGACCCTCTGGGACGAAGCAAAGGCAGTCCTAAGAGGAAAATACATCACAGTCCAGGCCTATCTCAAGAAACAAGAAAAATCCAGGGTACCTGGGTGGCTCAGTTGGTTAAGAGTTCTGACTTCGGCTCAGGTTATGATCTCATGGTTTGTGGGTTTGAGCCCCGTGTCGGGCTCTGTACTAACAGTTCAGAGCCTGCAGCCTGCTTCAGTCAGATACTGTGTCTCCCTCTCTCTCTGCCCCGCCCCTGCTCGCACTCTGTCTCTCTCTCTCTAAGAATAAATAAACATTTAAAAATTAAAAAAAAAAAAAGAAGCAAGAAAAATCCCAAACACAGAATGTAACGTCACAACTCAAGGAACTAGAAACAGAACACAAAGAAACCCCAAGCAGAAGAAGAGAAATAATAAGGATTACAGCAGAAATAAACAATATAAAATATAAAAAAAAGATTAAGGAATCTAAGAGCTGGTATTTTGAAAGAATAAACGAAAGTGATAAACTCCTAGCCAGACTTCTCAAAAAGATGACAGAGGACCCAAATAGATAAAATCACAAACGAAAAAGGAGAGATCACAACCAACACTACAGAAATACAAAGAATTATTAGAGAATATTAATAAAAATTATATGCCAACAAACTCGATAATCTGGAAGAAATGGACAAATTCCTAGATACTCACACACTACCAAAACTCAAATGGGAAGAAATAGAAAATGTGAACACACACCATCCTGATGAACATGGATGCAAAAATTTTAAACAAGATACTAGCAAATCGAATTCAATATTATATTACAGGAATTATTCACCATGATCAAGTGGGATTTATTCCTGGGCTGCAGGGCTGATTCAATATTCACAAATCAATGTGATATATCACATTAATAAAAGGATAAGAACCACAGGATCCTATCAATAGATGCAGAAAAAGCATTTGACAAACTACAGCATCCTTTCTTAATAAAAACTCTCAAGAAAGTCGGGATAGAAGGAACATACCTTAACATCATAAAAGCCATATATGAAAGGTTCACAGCTAATATCATCCCCTATGGGGAAAAACTGAGAGCTTTCCCTGTGAGATGAGGAATACAACAAAGATGTCTGTCCTGACCACTGTTGTTTAACAGAGTGTTGGAAGTCCTAGCATCAGCAATCAGACAACAAAATGAAATAAAAGGCAACCAAACTGGCAAAGAAGTCAAGCTTTCACTTTTCACAGATGACATGATACTTTACATGGAAAACCCGAAAGACTCCAACAAAAAACTGTCAGAACTGATACATGAGTTCAGCAAAGTCAAAGGATATAAAACCAATGTACAGAAATAGGTTGCATTTCTATAGATCAATAACGAAGCAACAGAAAGAGATATCAAGGAATCAACCCCATTTGCAATTGCACCAAGAACCATAGAGTACCTAGGAATAAACCTAACCAAAGAGGTAAAAGATCGGGGCGCCTGGGTGGCTTAGTCGGTTAAGCGTCTGACTTTCGCTTAGGTCATGATCTCGCGGTTCGTGGGTTCGAGCCCCGCGTCAGGCTCTGTGCTGACTGCCAGCTTGGAGCCTGGAGCCTGTTTCAGTCTGTGACTCCCTCTCTCTCTGACCCTCCCCTACTCACGCTGTCTCTCTCTCTCTCCTAGAAATAAATAAAACATTAAAAAAAAATTTTTTTTAAAATAAAAAAAAAAAAAACACAAAAAAAACAAAGAGGTAAAAGATCTGTATGCTGAAAACTATAGGAAGCTTATGAAAGAAACTGAAGAAGACACAAAGAATTGGAAAAAATATCCCATGCTCATGGACTGGAAGAATATTGTTAAAACGTCGATACTTACCCAAAGCAATCTACATATTCAGTGCAATCCCAATCAAAATAGCACCAGCATTCTCATAGCTAGAAGAAACAATTCTAAAATTTGTATGGATCTACAAAAGACCCTGAAGAGCTAGAGTAATGCTGAAAAAGAAAACCAAAGCTGGAGGCATCAGAATCCCAGACTTTAGCCTGTACTACAAAGTTGTAATCATCAAGATAGTACGGTACTGGCACAAAACCAGGCACATAGACCAATGGGATAGAATAGAGAATACAGAATTGGACCCACTAATGTATGGCCAACTAATCTTCAACAAAGCAAGGAAAGAGTATCCAATGGAAAAAAGGCAGTTTCTTTAGCAAATGGTGTTGGGAGAACTGGACAGCAACACGCAGAAGAATGAAAGTGGACCACTTTCTTACATCATACGCAAAAATAAATTCAAAATGGATTGACAGACCTGAATGTGAGACACGAAATCATCAAAATCCTACAGAAGAAAAGAGGCAGGAACCTCTTTGACCTCCGCTGCAGCAACTTCCTCAACATGTCTCCAAAAGCAAGAGAAATAAAAGCAAAAATCAACTATTGTGACCTCATCAAGATAAAAAGCTTTTGCACAGCAAAGGAAATAATCAACAAAATAAAAGGCAACCAACAGGGGTGTCTGGGTGGCTCCGTTGGTTAAGTGTCCGACTTCGGCTCAGGCCAAGATCTCACGGTTTGTGGGTTTGAGCCCTGCTTCGGGCTCTGTGCTGACAGCTTGCTCAGAGCCTGGAAACTGCTTCGGATTCTGTATCTCCCTCTCTCTCTGACCCTCCCCTGCTCATGCTGTCTTTCTCTCTCTCTCTCAGAAATAAATAAAACATTAAAAAAATTTAAAAAAAAAAAAGAAAAAAAAGAAAAGACAAGGCAACCAACAGAATGGGAGAAGATATTTGCAAATGACTTATCGGATAAAGGGTTAGTATCCAAAATCTATAAAGAACTTAAACTCAACACCCAAAAAACAAATAATCCAGTGAAAAAATGGGCAGAAGACATGAACAGATACTTCTCAAAAGAAGACACCCAGATGGCCAATAGACACATGAAAAGATGCTTAATGTCACTCATCATCAGAAATACAAATCATAACCACATTGAGAAACCACCTCACACCAGTCAGAGTGGCTAAAATTAACTCAGGAAACAAGAGATGTTGGTGAAGACGTGAAGAAAGGGGAACCCTCTTGCACTGGTGGTGGGAATGCAAACTGGTGCCCCACTGTGGAAAACAGTGTGGAGATTTCTCAAAAAATTAAACATGGAATTACCCTACAACTCAGCAATAGCACTACTAGGAAATTATCCAAAGGATACAGGAGTGTGATGCATAGGGGCACATGTACCCCAATGTTTATACCAGCACTATCCACAATAGCCAAATTGTGGATAGAGCCTAAATGTCCATCAACTGATGAATGGATAAAGAAGATATGGTTTATATATATAATGGACTACTACTTGGCAATGAGAAAGAATGAAACCTTGCTATTTGCAACAGTGTGGATGGAACTGGAGGGTATGATGCTAAGTGAAATCAGTCAGTCAGAGAAATACAGATACCATATGCCTTCACTCATGTGTAGAATTTGAGAAACTTAACAGAAGACCATAGGACAAAGGAAGGAAAAATAAGTTACAAACAGATAGGGGAAGCAAACCGTAAGACTTTCTTAAATACAGAGAACAAACTGAGAGTTAACAGGGGTAGGGGAGTAGGGGGTGAAGGGAAAGTGGGTGACAGGCACTGAGGAGGGCACTTGTTGGGATAAGCATTGGATATTGTATATAAGGGATGAATCATAGGAATCGTCTCCTGAAGCCAAGACTACACTGTATACACTGTATGTTAGCTAACTTGACAATACATTATTAATGAATGAAAAATTAAATATATAAAATCACTGATCACATCTAATACATAGGAATTAAGCTTGATATACCTCAGATTCTACTTCAAGAATTTCATCTCCTGCAGACGGGAGGTCTCTCCAGCCTACAATTCCCACTGGCGTGCTGGGACAGGCCTCATGGATTGGTTTTCCATTCTCATCAAACATTAAGCGTACTTTTGCCCAACTCTTTCCAGCAACCAGAATGGAGCCTTTCCTCAAAGTTCCTCTTTGAATTACAGCTGTAGTAACAGGTCTAAAATGAAAATAAATATATATATATTTATAATGACATAATCGGGAAATAAGAGCACTTTCTTGAGTAGAGCAGATATCTTTATGAGACTTAAACATATACTATGTACACACAGGGTTAATCCCACTACTTCTCAAGCAGTTTTTCATACTATAAAAACATTTCTACATACTTGCCAAAAGGTAGAAGCAAACCAATTGTCCATCAACTGAATGGAAAAGAAAATGTACTGTATACATACAACTGAACATTATGAAATCTTAAAAAAGAAGGAAAGCCCTGTCACATGCTGCAACAGAAATGGACCTACCTCGGGGACATTATGCTACATGAAATAAGCCAGTCAATAAGGACAAATACTGTATTATTCTACTCATATGAAGGATCTAAAGTAGTCAAAATCATACAAACAGAAAACAAAGATAGCTGCCAAGGGTTGGGGAGAGGAAGGAGGGGAAATTAGTGTTTTATGGGTATTGAGTTTCAGTGGTTTTTTGTTGGTGTTTTCTTTTCTTTGAGAGAGAAAGGGCGCAAATGACCAAGTGGCAGAGAGAGAGAGAGAGAAAGAGAGAAAGAGAAACCTACAAGGACAGAGAGGGAGGGAAGAAGAGAGAGAGAGAAAGAGGGAGAGAAGCAGGGCTCACCCAAAGCGGGGCTCATGTTTTGTTTTTTACTTTTGTTTACTGTTTATTTATTTTTGAGAGACAGAGACAAAGTGCAAGCAAAGGAGGGGCAGAGAAGGAGGGAGACACAGAATCCGAAACAGACTCCAGGCTCCCAGCTGTCAGCACAGAGCCTGGCGCAGAGCTTGAGTTCACAGATTGCAAGACACTAAGCTGACCTGAAGTCAGACGCTTAACCAAGTGAGCCACCCAGGTGCCCTAGCGTTTCAGTTTTACGAGATTAAAAAGTTCTAGAGTCCTGCTGTACAACAATGAGAAAATACTTAATATTACTAAACTTAAAAATGGTTAAGATGGTAAATTTAATATTATGCTTCTTTCATCACACTTTTTAAAAAAAAAAACAGCAAAAAACATTTCTTATCAGCTTATGGTAGTGGAGGATGCAGATAGCTGAGTATTCTGACAGAATCCTAATCTTCTTTCGGGAACTAATTTGTTAAGAAGTGAAACCTCCTGCTGATAGGGAGAAGAATTAAAAAGAAGAATAATCCAAAGATCTTTCTAGATATTATATCAGTGGGTAAGAATTTAGAAACCCTGAAGTGCAACAATTGCTATTTCATTCCAATTTGTTAGTCTATGAGGCTTTATTTACTAATTCAGTTAAGCCAGTGGGGAAAAATATCCAAACAAACTGAACTACTTAAACTAGGAGATATATACAGATAGTTGCTATGGTCTACTGATAACTGCATTTTTTAAAAAATGTTTATTTAGGGGCGCCTGGGTGGCTTAGTCGGTTAAGCGTCCGACTTTCGCTTAGGTCATGATCTCGCAGTTCGTGGGTTCGAGCCCCGCGTCGGGCTCTGTGCTGACTGCCAGCTAAGAGCCTGGAGCCTGTTTCGGAGTCTGTGACTCCTCTCTCTGACCCTCTCCTGCTCACGCTGTCTCTCTCTCTCTTCTAGAAATAAATAAAACATTAAAAAAAATTAAAAAAAAAAATGTTTATTTATGTTTGAGAGAGAAAGAGTGCGAGCAGGGGAGGCGCAGAGAGAGAGGAAGACACAGAATCTGAAGCAGGCTCCAGGCTCTGAGCTGTCAGCACAGAGCCAGATGCAGGGCTCTAACTCACAAACCAGGAGATCATGACCTAAGGCGAAGTCGAACGCTTAACTGTCTGAGCCACCCAGGAGCCCCTGATAACTGCATTTTTATGTTCCGTGTGCTAATGCAATAAATTCTTTTTCAAAACAAATGCTGTGAAAATATTGTTCATGTCTAACAATAATATGCAATAAAAATACTGCATTGTTATATAATCAAGTCACAAAAACAATGAAACAAATTATTAAAAAGCAAGCATTTTAACAGTCCTACCCTCTTCCTTTGTCCATGAAAGATTCTATTACTGTTCCTTCTACTGGACCATTGGGGTCTGCTTTCAATTCTAACATTTCTGCCAGAGCAATTGTTGCCTCTGCCAAAGCCATCAGATTATCGCCCTTTAACAACAAAAAAGGCTGTTAATATACATTAATAAAATATTGTATGTATATGTAAATACCAGTGTCAGAAAGCTAAATAATCCTAGACAGTTATATTATACTTTTCTCTTCAAGCATTAAAGGCTTGAATCATCCAGTTAGAAAGAAGGAAGGAGGCCAGGGAAGGAGAAAGTAGGGAAGGAGGGAGGGAGGAAAAAACAAAGGAAAGAAAAACAAGAAAATGGACCCAGGGACCTATCTTTCAAGGAAGAATGGTGACTTTCTTTTCTTTTTTTTTTTTTTAATGCTTATTTATTTTTGACAGAGAGAGAAAGAGAAAGAGAGAGAGAGAGAGAAAGAAACAGTGTGCAAGTGGGGGAGGAGCATTGAGAGAGGGAGACACAAAATCTGAAGCAGGCTCCAGGATCTGAGCAGTCATCACAGAGCCTGATGCAGGGCTCAAACACATGAAACACGAGATCATGACCTAAGCCAAAGTCCGATGTTCAACCAACTGGGCCACACGGCCACCCCAAGAAGGGTGATTTTCTTAAAAGGAAGGTCACTAGTGGTGCTTGTTAATACCCTTTCATAAACATGTTTCATGCATTCTCCTCTGTCTCTACCATTGTGTTTTCTTCCTCTCGCTTTCTTTACCATGCTACTTGACATTTGAAGTTCTATCCAACTGAATAAGCTTTCACGTCTATTATTTCATTTGATCCACTCAAGAATTCTGTAAAAGTAGTAAATCAACCATTACTTACTCCTATTAAATATATAAGAAGAAAAAGTATGGACTAGACCCAGGGTCTAAGATACACTCTGTAATTACCCAGCTGTGCAACCATAAGAATCACTTCACCTCCCTGGATCTCCTTTCCTCAATTGTAAAATGAGGAAGCTAGATTAGATGATTCTCTCACCTTTAACGACCTATGGTTACTATGCTTTCTAGGGCTCCAAGATCACACAGCTGATTAACTGGCGATGGCACTGGAACGATGGGCAAGGGACTTTCCACTCTCTGTCAGCTAAGAGACTGCACAGTTGTCAGAGTATAAAACAATGGAGACAAGTGTAAACAATACAAAACAATGCTTTGCTTACCCATCCCCATCAGGCTCTGTGCTGACAGTTCAGAGCCTAGAGCCCGCTTCAGATTCTGTCTCCATCTCTCTGTCCCTCCCCTGCTTGCCCTTTGTCTCTCAAAAATATAAAAAATAAAACATAAGAAAAGAAAAGATTTAAAAAAAAAAAAGAAGAAAAGCACTGGGTCTGGACTTGATCCCCCACTGTTCAGCTGTATATAACCCTGAACTGATGACTGACCTCAAGAAAACCTAATTTCTTTTTTTCTTTTTTTTTTAATGTCTATTTATTTTTGATGGGGGCAGGGAGGAGGGTGCAGAGAGAGAGGGACAGAAAGGTTCCGAAGCAGGCTCCGGACTATCAGAGGAGAGCTGAATGCAAGGCTTGAACTCACGAAACTGTGAGATAATGACCTGAGCCAATGCCGGACACCTAACCGATTAAACCACCCAGGCACCCCAAAAAGTGTAATTTCTAATTTGCCAAACCAAGATAATGATGCTAGCCTTGCCTAGTACACAGAGGGTTTTTAAACAACAGAAATAGGGGTGTCTGGGTGGCTCAGTCAGCTAAGTGTTTGACTTCAGCTCAGGTGACAGCTCAGAGCCTGAAGCCTGCTTCTGATTCTGTGTCTCCCTCTCTCTGTGCCCCTCCCCTACTTGTGCTCTGTCTCAATAATTAATTAATTAATTAATTAATTAAAATTTAAAAACCCAGAAATTATATATGTCCAGATGGTTAATAACGCACTATGTGCATTATGAAGAGCAGTCCCATCTGAACACACCCTCTCTGAGGCACCTGCACTTACCGTGAGTGCAGAGATGTGTACTGCCTGAACGTCACCTCCATAATCCTCACACACCACATCATGAGCTAGCAATTCTTTTTTCACTTTTTCAGGATCAGCCTCAGTTTTGTCACATTTGTTTATAGCAACGACAATAGGAACTGAAAAAAGAGTTAAAAAGAGTGCAAATGACGACACCTTCAATTCCAGGTATTCACAATGAAAGACACCAACCTTTTCTGGCTATCTCTTTACTGAGTAGATGTACTAAACTAAAAGAAACACCTAAAAGATCTGCTATGGAACCCCTCATCTGCTTTCTGCACACAAAAGAGGACTCTGGATGTGAGATGTCAAAACTGTAACTATAAGCAGATTCTGAATTAAGGATAGACACTTAAGTTGATAAAAAACAAACAAACAAAATTTTTAGGTAGAGAAAGACCTATATTTAAACCTGAAAGCAAGATCAGCAACTACACTGTAGACAATCTGCAGGGAAAAAAAAAGTAAAGAAAAGATTCTAACTCAATTCTAACACCACTAGATCACTTGCCTTGTCTTTTGAGTAGCTATTACTCATTGTAACCTAACATCTTACCCTGGGGTGAAATGAAGTAGCATTATTGCAAACTTTCTTTCAGGATTTACAGCAATTCTTTAATCATATACACTTTAGTAACTGACACATAGATTTTTAATAAATGTTTACTTAATAAATGAACCAAATAATCTTATAATCCACTTGTCCCTCGTTAGAGAAATCACATAAAATGCCAGGAGATCATTCTCTGGTTGGATTTCACCAACTGTGCTACAATTTTTTCAGGTATCAAAGGAAGAGAAATTGAAAACAGAAACAAAAAAGTTATCCACAACCTACTATTATGATAAAGTACATTCCATATGGATGAGCTGGAACTTAAGGGACAAGAGAACAGGAACAGAAAGCAGGACGTAAGAAATTTATCCTATCTCAACCAACTGCTTTGTTATGGGATCCCTGGCAAATTTATCACTCTCTTCTTTTTGTTATATTCCCTAGAATCATTAAGAACTTAGTACATTCCATAAAGGCAGTTTTGAGGAATTAAAAAAGAAAAGAGAGTAACACTGGAAGCTAAAACACCAGATTTCTAATGCGGACATGTTTAAATTAACTGTAACTGGAGGTAGTTCCTGCCATTCTCTGGTTCTTAGTTTTCATGTTTTAAGTAAAGAGCTGGCCTAGATAGTAATTCTCAAACTTTTTTCTCTTGCCAACAGAGGGGAATATGATGCACTGCATCAGGTACATTTTCTCAAACAGGAGTATTTTCTCAGTGAGTGTAGGGTCATATCAGAAGAATGAATGAACAAAGTATGTGTGCATAGAGGGGGTGGCTATTACCATAGTTTCTTAGTGGAGAAATGATTTTCTAAAAGTTTCAATTTTATACCTTTGACCAAATAAGAATTTATATAAAGCATATGAAGGAAAAGTTTCTCTTTAAAGAAGAATTCCAGATAATTAATGAACAAGGAATAACAAAATTAGAATATCACCACACTGCAACTCCTAATGTATTTAGGTGGTGGATACACAGGAGTTTATTATTCTATTCTTACTATTGTAATTACTTAAAGTTTCCATAACAAAAAAGTTTTTAAGAAGTCATTTTACACTACTAAAGTTTCACACCATGCCAACTAAGTAAACAGTATTAGAAGGACTGTATTTATGGTCACAGGTCCCCATCTGAATCCTGCTACAGTCTTTTAGTAGTTACATCTCCGGGAAAACAATTCAATCGTCTTTGAGCTGTATGTGTAAACAGGTATAATAATCCTGGGATTGCCAGGTAGATTAAATGAGCTACATGTAAAGGGCCCCAGAACAGTGATTTCTTGTCACTAGCATTATCTCTTTAAAAAAAAAAAAAAAAAAGCAACTGCTTTCCTGATACACATAACCAGTCACACAGTACCTTGAGCATCTTTGGCATGCTTAATAGATTCTACAGTTTGTTTCATCACTCCGTCATCTGCAGCTACAACCAATATGACAATGTCAGTGACCTGAGCACCTCTGGCTCTCATTGCTGAGAAAGCAGCATGTCCTGGAGTATCAAGAAAGGTTATCTTTTCCCCAGAAGGCATAGATACTGTGGAAACAGAAATTCAAAAACACTAAGGACTCAAATATGCACTTTTTTTTTAAATATTGTTTTATTTATTTCTAGGAGAGAGAGAGAGAGACAGTGTGAGCAGGGGAGGGTCAGAGAGAGAGGGAGACACAGACTCTGAAACAGGTTCCAGGCTCTGAGCTGGCTGTCAGCACAGAGCCCGATGCAGGGCTCGAACCCACAAACCACGAGATCATGACTTAAGCGAAAGTCGGACGCTTAATCGACTAATCCACCAGGCGCCCCTCAAATATGCACTTTCTTAATACAAAGGAGTATATGTGAAATTATCAAATAGAATCAATAATTCTTTAAAATAATTTATTCCTCCCATTAATCTTAATTGTGAACAATACAAATCATCATTTCACAATGAAAAATAATAACAAAGCAGTGAAGACTTTAGTGTTTCTTTTCATGTTATAATTTCAAAGTAGAACTCTTTATATTCTTAGAATATATTTTCATAAATGTACCAACTGGTACCTCTTCTGGAGAGAGAACAGACTGATAGTTATACAGGCAGTCTCTCCTTCCTTAGCAAACATCAGCTGTACAACTTGCCTTAAGCAAAAGGCAATTTAGTACATGGTTAGTAACTCAGGATTTGAGCCCAAACCCAGCCTTGGGTGTAAATCCTGGCATTGCCACTTATTAGCTGTAGGTCTTGAACAAATAACCCATCCAAGCCTCAGCCTCCTTATCTGTAAATAGGGGTATTAATACCTACCTCGTGATGTTGTTGTGAAGATAAAGCATATAAATAAGGCGCTCACCACACCACACACCACAGTGCTGGGCACATGCTAGGTGCTCAGTAATGGCAGCTGTTACTTAATTATTATTAGCAACATTAGTGTAACCAGGCATTGAAGACTTTGAAGCTCATTAAACCAAACTAAGAATGAGCCAGAATAAAAAAAGTAATATAATTTTCTTCTTATAGAATGGTACAAAATAAGCTTTATTAACCACCTGGCTCTATATTTCATCAGACCAATACCCTTTACACTTCCCTTTTACTTTGAATTTGCATATCTCATGCTAGGACACTTGGTTTAAGAAAGCAGTATGTGGGATTCCCAAGCACATTGTAAGGTAATTTGTGTCATACCAAGAAAGGCACCAATGTGCTGAGTGATGCCTCCAGCTTCCATTGCTGCCACTTGAGTTTTTCGCAGTTTGTCAAGTAACGTCGTTTTCCCATGATCAACATGGCCCATTACAGTAACAACTGGGGACCTTGGGGTTAATAAAGCTGGATCTGCCTGAGGCCTACAATTAACAGCAAAGGAGTTTCATTTCTTATGAACTGGTTTGCAGTCATCTCTGTCAACTACCTCTAACAATAAAACCCAACATTCAGTTTTGATTAGCTATAATTATCTTCCCGTTCCACACATACAATAACCTATGACAAAACATATAATGACTGCCCATGTACAGTTGGCATCTTCAAAACAACAAAAAGGGAATAAAAATTTTTAATTCAGAATCAATATATACACTCAGCAAACTAAAAAAAATAACCCTTAAGAGTCTTATAACCCGAATATACTTAAACACTATGACACTTTGAAGTATAATCAATACTCCCACATCATTTTAATTGCAAAAAAAAATTTTTTAAGGCAAATCTTTCCAATATAAAGTGTAAATAAACCCAGTGGTCTCCTTTCTCCAGTATACATTTAAGTTTTACCTTCTTACAGCATCTTTATTTTCTCTGACTTTGTCCTGTTTTAATTTGCTCCATTTTAATTTCATCCCCGTCTTCTTTATCACTTCTTTGATCCAGACTTCATCTAAATGTGAGTGTGCTTCTAGTGAATCTATGTCAATAGCAGTGTTCATTAAAGCTTCATACACACAATCTGGGTGGGACACAAAACATCTTTTAGGATCATGAATTACACGTTCACAAAAGTGACCTCTATTAATAAAGCTCAACATAAACAGTACACTCAATGAGAGGAATAACTATGTAAGCTGTTCCTCTAATGTTAACCACAAACAAGCTGAAAATAATCTTTAAGATATGATTCACTTATATTAACATTTCTGCATATTCATAAATATTTCAGTATTTATGTACCTAATGAACGATCTGAGCCACCAATAAAACATTACAAGGCATGTTGTACACATTTAATATTGAGCAGTTCTTTGAAAACTTGTAGTAACATATGTCATGCCTAAACAAATGTGTATGTATATATAGTTGATTCTCATTATTTGCAGCGGTTCTGTTCTATAAACTCGCCATGAATACTGAATTAGTAATTACTAAACCATCACTCCAAGGGAAAATATAGGCTTAGTAGGTTCCTTCAACCCCTGGTCACATCTTCATTAGCCGATCGATACATACCTTCTTTTATGTGTTTCTGTTTTAAGAAACCTTACTTAATATGTACTGTTGACTCATTAACACTGAATGCACAGCCAAAAGCACTGAAAACAGTGCATGAACAAAGCTTATCTAACACATGTATTTTCCCTGTGAAACACACTACAGCCTTCTTGCAGTTAGTAACACTAAACAGCACTTCATCACTATGCTTAGGAGCCATTTTAATCAGGCAAATCAACGAAAAGCATAAAAATGTAAAAATGTGGCATGAAATAAGCCACAAAACGACACCTGTTTACAGCATGAGAGCTAAAGCAAGAAGGCACAATGTTGCCTTGTTGAACCGCAGCTAGGAATGTGTGATTGGGCAACTGAGATTTTTCACTGCTCTACACATGTCCAGGAATGACTGCAAAAGCATTGTGAACACTGATTTGGGGGCTATAAATACATTTTAGAGAATCCACCAATACAAAATCCCCAAATAACGAGGATCAACTGTTATGTACACACACACACACACACACACACACACACACACAAAATTATTTATTTATTTATTTATTGAGGGTCTCCAAAGGTCTTGAAATATAAGAAAAAGATTTACTTGGTATTCTACGTTATACAGTGTACTTTGTTTCCATTTCAGTCATATTTCCCTGTGGAAAATAAATGAATGTATCTGTTAACAAAATAAATAGTTTTATGTTTCTAGACTTTCAATCACCCTTTAAATATATATTTTGAGGGGCACCTGGGTGGCTCAGTCAAGTAAGCATCTGACTTCAGGTCATGATCTCACACCTCTTGAGTGCGAGCCCCACATTGGGCTGCAGATTCTGCATCTCCCTCTCTCTCTGCCCATTCCCCACTCATGCCTGTCTGTCTGTCTCTCTTTCTCAAAAATAAATATACACTAAAACATTTTAAATATATATTTTGAGAGACATATATGAAATAAAAACATTATACTAAAAGAATATCCTATTCAGTAGTGTGCAGGTAAATGTTTACTCAGAAGACTCTCTTAAAAAAAAAAAATCCCTGATTATTATAGCATTTCCTAATTTCCACAGGGCAAATACTCCCATGATGGTTGATTTCAGCTATCAATATGAAGTCACTGAACACAGAGATGTAAAAAGACGTGCAGTAGCATACCATTATACAGAATTTCCACCATATATGTACATCAGCACAAATCACCTCAAAAACATAGAAGACAGCAAAATCCAGTAAAATAAGAAAAGAGAAGTTATTCTTTTTCAAGTTTATTTACATATTTTGAGAGGAGGGGAGGAACAGAGAAAGAGAAAGAGAAAGAGAGAGAGAGAAAGAGAGAGGGAGAGAATCCCACGCAGGCTCTAAGCTGTCAGCACAGAGCCCTACGTTGCTCAATCTCATAAACATGGGGCTCAATCTCACAAACCTGAGCCACAATCAAGAGTCAGATGCTCAACCAACTGAGCCATCCAGGTGCCCCAAGAGTGAAGGGGTTTAATGAGTATTTATTACCTTTATGATCTAATTTTTTTAATGGAAGCGCACATACTTCCTTATAAATTAGCAACTGCCTCAAAAGTTGGTGCAAGCCAGCTCCACATATGACCGATCCTACTCTGTAATAATGCCAAGAAACCCTTTCCTATATATAATCCCCACAACATCCTTTCCCAAGAAAATAGATTTTAAAAGAATGGTACAGGGGCGCCTGGCTGGCTCAGTCAGAAGAGTATACAACTCTTGATCTCGGGGTCATGAGTTCAAGCCCCACATGGGGTGTAGAGATTACTGAAATAAATAAAACTTTAAAAAAATCATACAATGCAAATTTTCTATGTGGATATCTCAGAGAACAATAAAACCCTAAACATAATAAATTATAACGAGTACAATTCTGTTTCTAATAATGCTAAAATCCCTAATAAACCAGTAACTACAATTTTCCAAATGATATCCTAAACTTTTTTTTTAATGTTTTTTATTTCTTTATTTTGAGCGTGCGAGTGAGTAAGTGTGCATGCACACGAGCAGGGGAGAGTAATAGAGAGGGAGAGGGAGAATTCCAAGAAGGCTCTGCACTGTCAGCACAAAGCCCTAGGCAGGGATCAATCTCAGGACACTCATGACTTGAGGCAAAATCAAAAGTCAGACACTTAACCAACCAAACCACCCAGGTGCCTCTGATATCCTAAACTTTTGAAAGTTAGCTTATACAAAAATAATCTCTTTCCCTCTATATTAAATGCATTTAGTATTAACATATTATTTTATCTTTATCTAAGATTAAATATTTACAAATAGAAAAGCACCCAAAGCATTTCAACCACAGATATTACATTCTAAGTTATTTTAATTGATGCAAGGGGGGGAAAAAAAATCTACTCACATTGCTAATTTAATAGTTTAAAATATTCACCGTCTTTAATTCAAATGAGAAGTGAATATAATATTAAGTAAGCTTCAAACAGAGAACTTTTATTTAAATCATGGCATATCAGCTTTGGGTCTAGAACAATGATTTGTAGGATTAAATGTGTATTTCAATTATACCATTTATTTGGTAATAGAGAGGAATTATTACAGTGATGGGAGTGTGGGCAGGGGAATGTTTAAAAAACAGAATCCTCATCTTTTAGTGATAAATACAGAAATATTTACAGATTAAATGATATGTTAGTAATCGTCACTGCTTCTGCATACATTATGCTTATACTCCATTCTCTCGGCTTTCATATATGTATGAAAACTGCCAACAAAAAAAGTTTTAAAAATCAAGTAGATTATCAACATTACCTATAAAATCGTACCAATATAGTTTTCCTTGGAAAAAATGTTAATGATACAGCCACATCTATTTGTCTCTTAAAGTTTTCTAATAAAATGATTATATAACGGAACTGCAAAGTTATAAAAATGCAAGGCTGGGCAAATTTTCTATTCTTTGTGAGGATGCACATGTACAAAGACTGGCAGCACTTTTAAGCTGGAAACGGATTAAAGTTCAGCTCTGCTCTAATTTACAAAACAACAGTTCCTGAGATAATTTGGTCTGTGAATAAGAGCATGATCTCTGTAGCCATACTCCCTGAGTTCAAACTCTACTCTACCACATACTAACTGTGGCAATTATTCATTCTCTCCATGCCTCAGTTTCTCAACCTACAAATGGGGATAATAATTAAAACTACCTCTTGTGCAGTATGAGAATTATATGAGTTAATATATATAAAGTACTGGTACATGGTAATAGCTCAATAATGAGTTATTATTATTATTAATTGTTTTTCTTTTTGCCAAGAGTCTGCTTCACTTGTCATTTTTTTCACTACAATAATGGCTATTTCTTATTTACTGAATTTTATTGTCAGTTTATAATGAAAACTCAAATTGTGTTCCAATAATCTTAAGTTGATAATAAATACAAGAGTGCAATGAAGGAATAAAAACAATGACAATGATGCTACACATTTACAAACAAAAACAGTATCATCAGAAGTTATTACTACAGGGGCACCTGGGTGTTCAGTCAGTTAAGCGCCCAGCTCTTCTTTTGGCTCAGGTCCTGATTTCACGGTTCACAACTTTGTGCACTGCCAGTGCAGGGCCTGCTTGGAATTCTCTCTCTTCCATTCTCTCTCAAAATAAACAAACTTTAAAAAAAATTTACTACTACAAATATTTTTCTGCTGGCACTACAGACATTTTCACAATGAGTGAAAAGAGAAAATCAGGGGTGCTTGGTGGCTCAGTTGGTTAAGTGACTGACTTTGCCTCAGGTCATGATCTCAGGTCATGATCTCACAACTCATGGGTTTGAGCCTTGCTTCGGGCTCTGTGCTGAGAGCTCAGCTTCAGATTCTGTGTCTCCCACTCTCTCTGGCCCTCCCCCACTCTGGCTCTGTCTCTCTCTCTCTCTCTCTCTCTCTCTCTCTCAAAAATAAACAATTAAAAAAAAAAGAAAAAGAAAATCAGAAAATTATAGACAACAAAAGGATAGTAAGTATAGAGTACTTCAGTCCAAAAATACTCTTTGGACTTGTTCTGTGGTCAGCATGAGCCTCCTTAAGATTCTCTCTCTCCCCCACCTCTGTCTCTGCCCTTCCCTGACTCGTAGGCGTGCGTACGCTCTTTCTCTCAGAAAAAAAAAAAAGAAAAAAAACTGAGGGCACATGGATGGCTCAGTTGGCTAAACTTCTGACTTCAGCTCGGGTCATGATCTCTCGGCTTGTGAGTTCAAGCTCCGCTGTCAGGCTCTGTGCTGTCAGTGCAGCCTCCTTCAGTTCCTGTCTCCCTCTCTCTCCTCCCCTCCCCAGCTCGTGCTTTCTCTCGGTCTCAAAAAAAAAAAACATTAAAAAAATTTTTTTTTAATTAATTCATCTAAATAGTTTGAGACACCTGAGTGCTCAGTCAGGTAAGTGACCAACTCTTGAGCTGGGCTCAGGATATGAACTGAAAGTCCGTGAGATTGAGCCCCGCGCAGTGCTGACAGCATGGCGTCTGCTTGGGATTCTCTCTCCCCTCTCTCTTTCTATACCTCCCTCGTTCATGCACTCTCTTCTTAAAATAAGGAAAGAAACTGAAAAGCCTACAGAATTTCTAAAAAAGAAGGCTTAGTTCAGATAAAATCTTTTCTACTTTTATTAAAAGCAAAATCTTAGAGATCTATTTTTGGCAAAAACAGAAGAAACTAATTAGAGTTTGTGACCTAAAGTGCAAACTAGTAGAATGATTTTATATCTTTTTAAACCATCAGTCTAATTTTCATCTTTGAATGCCTTTGTCTCAATGAAAATAAGACACCAGGTATCCCATGTGCCCATATTTTTCCTTATAAAGAACCCACCTATGTCTTTTTCCATTGCTCTGGCCAGTTCCTCAACAGTCATTCCAATCCATACCTCCACTTCCTTTTTGGATTTTGATGAAGATAACGGAGATCTCTGTGCTTTTTCCCCCTATTAAAAATCCAAAATGTAACAGAAGGAGGAAAAAACTTTAAGTGACAATGTAGATTTATTCTGGCATATCTACCACAATAACAGTTTCTATTTCTACCAACTAACACTCCCATAAGTAGTTAAATCTTAGACTAAAATTTAAAATCCTGCATCTTTAATTCACTATAATATACTAATTTCCAAGTAATCAAATTCATCCACACTACTGAACAAGAAATTAAAACTTCCTTTCTTCTCAAAGACTTACTGCCTCAAGTGTAGCATTAAGGAATAAAGACAAAAAAGTCAAAATAAATTTCTACTCAAGGCTATAGGAACTTTTACTTCAGATCAAATAATACAGTAACTAATGGAAATCTGTAACTACCTTCTTTGTTACTAGAAGCCTATATTGAGATAAAGCCACCCCAACGAGTGGGTCTGTTTGCCAGGGCCGGATGCAGAGCTGAGCTGTCCACACTGGGTAGGCAGATGAAAACACAGGACTCCACTGTGCTAACATTCTTCTTTGACCCAGGCTGTGCAGCTGCCTAAGGACAGTGTGAAATCGTATCAAGTTCTCCAATTTCAGTATCTTCTGGTTCATGTTTCCCCTGGAAAAAGTTTTAAAATAGTACTTGGGTTAATATTAAAGTCAAGTTAGCAAGTATTAATTGGAAATCTACTACATGAAAACACTGCGTTAGACTTCCAACAATGAGCAAAGCGGGGCTTCTGCTCTGAAAGAATCCAGTCTAATAGGTGGAATTCCACAGTAGCTACTCTCTCTAGATGTTAACCACCATTATTGTTAATGTCTCTACTCTGATAAAACTGAAATACAACTTATAAAGGGATTTTTTCTCATTCTTGAAACATCACCTAACAAAATCACAACAAGACTGATTTTTCTAAAATGCAAATTTGAACTCATCAGCTCTTTGCTGAACATCTTCCAGTAGCAGGCCATTATCCACTTCATGTGCAACTTCAATACATGCTATGTAAGGACTCGTTATCTGCCCTCTGCTAACCTCTTACTTCATTGTTTACACCCTTATAACCCCTCACTCCTATCTCCAAGCTTCTGTTATTCTGACACTCCGCCACCGGTAATCTTCAATGGCTTGTCATCTAATTTTGAACCTTTGCATGTCGTCTCTCTACCTCAAACTGTCTTCTTTCAACCCTCACCATTTTTCCCTCTTCCTATCATCCCCTCCCCCAAAAAAAGATGCTTTAGAGTGGGTAGAAGACACTTCTTAAATATCTATTGAATAATGCTTTTTGAATATTATTCTTGGAATGAAAGAAGACTTGAGAAAAAACTGCAACAGAACTCAATTAGTGTAATTCAGAAGTCGGTAGTTTAATTACTTTTCTATTTGAATTTTCTATTCTTTCCGCTCTCAGGGCTGCATTTCTACAGCGTTGCTTTACAATTTTTGAGGAAAGAAGCAACTAAAATAATGTGTCGTGTACATTTTCTCCTAAGCAAACATTTCCCGAGTACCATCTTTCAGACATTGTATATGAGGATGTTGATTCAAAGTTTAATAAACCAGCGTCCCTTCCTTCAGAGTTTACTCTTCCAATATAATGTTTCTCAGGCACATTAAACACCTCAAGAATGGCACACTTAGGGGCGCCTGGGTGGCTCAGTTGGTTGGGCGTCCGACTTCGGCTCAGGTCAGATCTCATGGATCATGGGTTCTAGCCCTGCATCAGGTTCTGTGCTGACAACTCAGAGCCTGGAGCCTGTTTCAGATTCTGTGTCTTCCTCTCTCTCTGCCCCTCATGCTCTGTCTCTCTCTGTCTCAAAAATAAATAAACTATAAAAAAAAAATTAAGAAAAAAAAAAAGAATGGCACATTTAAAAATTTTAGGGGTACCCGGGTGGCTCAGTCGGTTAAGCGTCCGACTTTGGCTCAGGTCATGACCTCGCGGTTCATGGGTTCGAACCCTGCATCGGGCTCTGTACTGACAGCTAGCTCGGAGCCTGGAGCCTGTTTCAGATTCCGTGTCTCCCTCTCTCTCTGACCCTCCCCTGCTCATGCTGTCTCTCTCTCTCTCTCTCTCTCTCAGAAATAAACATTTAAAAAAATTTTTTTTTATTTAAGAAGGGATTCCTTTAGGAAACATTTTCAAAATGAATCTAAACCCAGGCGTGACAAGGGCATAGATTGATGGAATGGGAAGAAAGGCCCTACACGGAGATTAACCAAAAAACAGAGAGCTAACTGAGGCAGGAATTAGAAAACACACTGGTGGCAATAATCCAGGCGTGAAAACTGAAAGGTACCCTACTTACTACTTATTCCACGCTCCTCATTTTATAGAAAAGGAAAAATGGGGAGTCCAGAGAGGTCAAAAAGATTTCTCAAATGTCATACCACCAGTTAATGACAGTCAGGCCTAGAACCCAGGCTGTCAGTCTGACTCCCAATTCGGTGTTCTTTCGCAGCTAGGATATCCTTGTCATGGAATCTGAAAAGAGATGTTGGTGCGTTGGTGGAAACGTCTGAATGTAATAGCCGTCGGCCTTGGAACTTATCTGAAAGGTAAAAAGAAGTCATTGTAGAAGAATGACGGCTCTGGGGTGGCTTCGCCTGGAACCGGGCCTGGAAAACCTTGGGCCCAGGGCAAGCAGAACGCGCGAGGAGGGGGAGGCAGCCGGCCGCTTCTGGACGAATAACGCTTTCGCTAAACCTCAGGCGGGGTCACCAGGGATTAAATGAAACGCGGAAAGGCTTCCGATTGCTCTGTGTTTACGATCGGTGCCGCGGACACTTCAGGGCAAATAATACACGCCCCCGGGGACGACCCGGCCAAGGAAGCCCACTCACTTCGCTGCTACATTAGGTCGGGGGCGTCCGGATTCTGAGTAAGGCGGCGATCACCTTGCGGATCCGGACTGCAGTCCGACGGTCCGTCCCCGAAACTGTCCCCGTCGAACTTCCGGTGCCGCCGGAAGAGGTCCTTCCCGGAATTCGGAAGTCAGAATCCGAAATAGCGTCTACGGCATCCACGACTGGGGTTGTCCGAGGTGCCCCGCTGAGCGCCCGGGGGCGGGGCGGGGCGGGGCGGGGGGTGGGGACTAGGCGCTACTTCAGTCTGTGGCAGTCTCCCGCATCTGCCGCGCGTCGTTGGTCGCTTGTACGCTTGGTGCTGAAATGTGGTAGAAACAATATGCTTTTTTTTTTTTTTTACAAATAGTTTATTGTCAAATTAGTTTCCGCATAACACCCAGTGCTCATCCCCAAAGTGCCCTCCTCCATGCCCATCCCCCCTCCCCCCCACATCCATCAGTCCTCAGTTTTTGTCAGCATTCAAGAGTCTCTCATGGTTTGCCTCTCTCCCATTCCCCCACCATTTCCCCCCTTCTTCTCCCCCTTGTTCCTCAGTTAAGTTGAAACAATATGCTTTTAAACAAAAAGGGGAAAATGCGAGGGAATGCGGTGTTAGAACCAGGTAGTATTTTCAGTTAGGCACTTTCTCTTTCAAATGTCACCTCGTTTATGGGTAGCCAGAGTTGGGTCCAGTCTCAGCTCCTTCCCAGTTGGGTAGGCTTTGGGGACGTTATGTAAACTCTGTGCCTCGGTTCTGCACTACGATAATGACAGCAGCTAGAATAGCAGTAAAGTTCAGAAGAGCACCTGGTTCATAATAAGTGTTTGCTGTTGCGAATATTACAGCCTCCTCCCAGAGCATTTCCACACCTTGATTGGACATTATGTCTTCTGGCCTGTCCCCTTGACCACAACCTCCACCACTTCTCAAGTGTATAAGTATTGTTTTATCTCTGTCCTCAAAGTCTAACACTACCCTAGGCTAATGATATGGTACAGAAGAGTTTCTGACTCAAAAGCATACTTACTGTTATATCCCTCCCGAAATCTGGCCTCCTAACTCATGCCCTTTCTCCCCTTTTTTATTTTTGTCTTTCCAGTGTCTGCCACAGGTGTGCAACTAGTGGCTGAATGATTAAGTGGAAACCTCTGTCCTGGAAATTTCTTGAAATGAAACTGACACCCAAACACTTGAAAACTATTAAAGTCCATTCCATTTTCTATCATTTTACATATATTTACAAACACCCACTGCAGTGCAATTTCTGCAAGGAATTGTACTTTGCTCTCTTATTTGCCTTACCAAGCACTTGAAAATCTAGCAGAAATTCGTTGGTAGAATACCAAAGTAGGGGTCATATCTTTTTTCCCCAATTTTAAGTGAAAATAATCGATATTTTTTTAATCATGAAGATAACACTAAGGTAGAAAACTCACACAATGGCCCCCAAATATGGAAAGAAAGTGGCTAAAAGCAAACAAAAGGATGAGGGCAGTTAAAAGTGCAGAGGAACTAACCTGAAAGACCTCGCAATGTGCAAAACTGGAAACATTTGAGCAACAAAATAGTATTAGAGTATAACCCAAAGTACCAAATAAGTATACATATATTCATGCAGATATAAATAAATGACTGAATGAATAAATAGGGGAGAAGGGACAAATCCTGTCTACAGAAGAAGTCTATATAATACATGTATATAATTGTCACTTGGAGGTTAAGCTTAATTCCTCTCCGCCTGAGTGAGGGCTAAAGGTAGTGATTTCCTTCCAAAGAATAGAATGTGGAAAGGGAAAAACAGTAACTGGCAGACATCACCTTAATGAACTGATCAAGATAAACATCAGCAGTGATGTCATATTGATACCACATGTCCCCTGAAATGATGTGATGGGGACATTCATCTCTGTAGTATCCTTCCAAAAACCCACAACTCTGTAATCATGGGGGAAACATCAGAGAAACCCAAATTGAAGAGTAATATACAAAATATCTGAGCAGAACTCTTTTTTTTTTTTTAACATTTTATTTATTTCAGAGAGAAAGACAGTGTGAGCAGGGGAGGGTCAGAGAGAGAGGGAGGCACAGAATCTGAAACAGTGAGCAGAACTCTTAAAACTATCAAGGTCATGAAAAGCAAGAAAAGGCTATCACAGACTGGAAGAGACCAAGAAGACATGATGATGACCAAATGCGATGTGGAATCCTGGACACAATCCTGGAACAGAGAAGCACATTAGTGGAAAAAAGAATAGTGAAATCTCAATAAAGTCTGTAGTTTAGTTAATTGTAATATCCCAGTGTTACCTTCTTAATGTTCACAAATGTATCATAGTTTGTATAACATGTAAACATTAGAGAAAACTGGGTGAAGGACATTTGGGAATTCTCTACTATCTTTGCAACTTTTCTGTAATCTTAATTTACCCCAAATTTTAAAGTATTTTGTAAATATCTCATTTATGTTTTTGAGAGAGAGAGAGAGAGAGAGAGAGAGAGAGAGAGAGAGCCTGTGTGCAAGCAGAGGAGAGGGGAAGAGAGAGAGAGAATCACAATGTGGCTCAGTCCCGCAACCCTGGGATCATGACCTGAGCCTAAATCCAGAGTTGGACACTCAACTGACTGAGCCACCCAGGAGCCCCCTACGTGGGATTTTTAATTTTTTAAAAAGAAAGTGAATCAAATCTTAAGTCTCACCTATCCAGAGGTAACCACTTTTATTATTTTGTTGAACATCATTCCATTTATCTCTGTGTATAAGTACATGTACAATTTTATATAAATAAGATTCATACTATAAATGCTGCTTTTTATCTTTACAACAGTATATAAGGGAAACCTTCCATGCTGATGAACATAGGTTCATATCATTCTTCTTAAAGGTTTTTTTTTGGGGGGGGTATTTTGGGAGCAGGAGCAGAGAGAGAGAGGGAAAGAGAAAATCCCAAGCAGGCACCGTGCTGTCAGCACAGAACCTGATGCGGGGCTTGATCCCATCAACTGTGAGAATATTACCTGAGCTGAAATGAAGACTCAGACACTTAACCAACTGAGCCACCCAGGAGCCCCATATCATTCTTTTTAAATGACTGTGAAAGATCCCATTGTCTATAAGTGCCGTACTTACATAGCTACATATATGGGTTGTTTTTAGTATTTAACTTATAAACAAAATTGCAAGAAATACTCTTTTTTTTTTGAGATTTTATTTTAAGTAATATCTCCGCCCAATATAGGACTCGAACTTAACAGCCCCCAAATGAAGATTGTAGTCTCTACTGACTGAGCCACCAGGTGTCCCACAGTAAATAGTCTTGTGCCAGTTCAATTCTTTCTCTAGAATAATGCTTAATACTGGAAGTTCCGTTTCCTTTCAGCAGATAATGGTATTTACAATCTAAATTCTGGATGTCAGATATGTTCATTATCTTACTGAGTTCCTGGGTTTCACTGCTCTCAAGGTTTCTCTGTGGATAAAGCTAGAGAATATACACACATATATGCACACATTTCCATTCATATGCATTGAAAGCCATGACTTCTATCACCAATTCCAATCTAAGACCACAGGTTCACTCTAGTCTTTTTCCTTTTCCACATTTGTAACTTCCTTTTTTGGCAGTGAGAAACTGACTTTCATCAACTTTACCGTATTTAATTATTTGAGCAATTTCCTTATATGAAACCAATCTTCAATTTGGCTCCCCTCCCCTGAGCTTATGTTCTCTTTACCTCTCTTCAGCTTGGAGTCCCAGGCCAATCCCTGCTTGAAGTGGATATCCTCTTCTCCCTGGTTGGATGTAAAATGTTAACATTAGGGGAAACTGAATGAAGGACATTTAGGAACCCTCTCCCGTCTTTGCAACTTTTCTGTAATCTATTTATATACATGCAGAGTCACCAGACGAACCCCCCCGCCCCCGATTATTGCCCTACATCTTTATATGCCTGCCTTGCTCTCATCCCTAGTGGCTTTAGAACTAAATTGTTGGAAAAGGGGAGGGATGCAGAAGGGGTCCTATTCTCACTTCACTTCATCTCATATCCTTTGGGTTTTTTTGTTTGTTTATTTGTTTTAGAGTTGTTTGTTTTTAGTGAGAGAGAGCATGCACAAGTTGGGGAGGGGCAGAGAAATAGAGAATCCCAAGCAGGCTCTGGACTGTCAGATGCAGGGCTCAATGCTAGGCTCTTACCCACTAACTGTGAGACCATGACCTGAGCTGAAGTCAGACACTTAACCGACTGAGCCACCCAGACACCCCAGGATGAGGCATTGTTCGTAATGTTTAATGTCATCATCTGATTCAGTGCTGCAAGATTGAATGTCTTATTTTTGCATGTCAACTTTAACAGACCAGAGGCGGTGCATTATCCCTGGGAAACTTAAGTAACCTGTCCAGGTCACATCCTTAGTGATTGGTCAGAGGGACCTTAATTCAAGTCTGTTTGATTCCAATGCTGTTTCTTAACCACTTCCATCTTCGAAGAACTTGAATTGAAGATCTTTAGGGTCTTATTCAGCCTTGAAATATTACCTTTGAACATATGAATATAAGCATTTTTTAGTTTAATTTGATATCAACCTGTACTCCATTATATGTAGTAAATCTTTGTGTTTCCATTAGTATTACCACTGCTACTAAAGCTCTTGATGGAAAACAGTAAGAGAAGCAGTTTTGTATATTTCTTGTGGAAAACATATTAGTCTCCAGTAACCTTTAATAAGAGCTATGCCAGTACTCATTAAAAATACCTGCATTGGATTTTCATCAACAGTGAGATAGTTCTCTCTTTATCACTAGCATCCAAATTACATAAAGCTTTTCTGTGGGTTTCCTCTTGAGTCTTATCAACTTCACTGTTTCTTTATATGCACAATTACATCTCTTAAAAAAATTTTTTTTTGCTATAAGGTATTTGATTTCACTCTTTCCAGCTTTAATGACGTATAATTGACAAAACTGTAAGATATATAAAATGTAAAAGGAGATAATTTGATTTACATACACATTGTGAAAGTATTCTCCCTCTATTGAGTTAATTAACACATCCATCACCTCACTTATTTACTTTTATTTATTTACTTTTTTGGTGGGAATATTTAAGTTCCACTCTCTTAGCAAATTTCAATTACAAATACAGTATTTATACAAATACTTAGTGGCTCAGTCAGTTGAATGTCCAACTTCAGCTCAGGTTATGATCTTGCAGTTTGTGGGTTTGAGCCCCATGTCAGGCTCTGTGCTGACAGCTCAGTGCCCTTTTCCCAACTTACATTTATTATTCCTACATTCTTGTCCCATCTCTTCCCCCAACTAGTATTAAGACTTTGGATAAGACATTTAACCTTTCTGGTGATCAGTATCTTCATTATAAAATTAAGAAGGTTAAACCTTTCGGGTATTATTTTTGAAGAGTTTAAAAATATTACATAACTATAAAGAGATCATGTGCCTAAGGATGTATTTGACTCATTAATGAGGAAACCAGAAAGATGGCAAGCCTTATTCAAAGAGAATTGAGGAGTGCCATATATTTACAATGGCCAAAAGAATGAATGCTTGAAGATTGCTAGTTTACTTTTAAATTTTTTTTCAATGTTTGTTTATTTTTGAGATAGAAAGAAAAAGAGAGCACAGGGAAGGGGCAGAGAGAGAGACACACACAGAATCCAAAGTAGGCTCCAGGCTCTGAGCTGTCAGCACAGAGCCAGACACAGAGCTCAAACTCATGAATCGTGAGATCATGATCTGAGCCATGGGATGCTTAACCAACTGAGCCACCCAGGCACCCCAAGATTGCTAACTTAGATTCAAAATTGGTTACTATCCTACAGCACAATTAAGCCCTTACATTACATCCAGTCCATTTCAAAAATGTATTTATTAATATTTACTCAAATCAGCATTTACCATAAATAGGTAAATCAAATCAGCAGGAGTAGAGGAATAATATGTGATTTCTGGTCTCAATGTTATATTTCAATGTTACTGAAATTTTTGCAAACATATCCCACCTGCAAGTTAATTTAGTGTATTAAAATTACAGGAAATTTCTCTTTTTAGCCAGTAAGGCTAGGACAGAAATCCCAAAGTAATTCTTAAACTGTATCCAATCAAATTAATTATTCTAAAATTCTAGACTTAAAATATCCCAAGTCCCTATACAAAGTAGGAAAAACTAATCTCTGTTATGGTACTCTTGTAGACAAGTCCGTTTTGTTGGCTTGCTGTGAGAACTGCCTGCAGACCATGTAATAACACTGAATATAAAGCTCTTTTCATCTCCACTCATTAATCTGGTGATCTAAGGTTCACTAGGTCCGGAGAGTTAGAAATGGTTCGAAGAGCAGCTAGCACGGAGCTAGCTGAATGACACTAATTGCTGCCTCGGGTCAGGAGGCACCTGGGCTTAGTCACCAGGTGTTTGCAGCAGGCCTGGGGCTCACAGGAGTCTCTGGAAGCAGTTCCGTGTCCAGAGCACAGCTTCCTTATGACCACTCAACTTAAAATGAGTGTTGAAAGTGAACAAAAAGGAATCATGTTACTTCTCTGCTTATTCGGCTGTCATCTACTACATGTGTTTTATGTTGTATGAAACCAATATTTTTCCAGGCAGGAAAACTGAATGTTTTCACCGATTTAATATTTTAATTTAGGGGTAATTCAATTCAGTGTGCCCACTTATTTTTTTTTACACTGTAAATTTCTTCTGTTTTGAAATTTTTGTTGAAAATACAAGTGTGATCTTATTTGTGGAAATGTGGTTTACATTTCTTTATCTTTAATAACTTATTGATTCCCCCCTCCATTATAAAAACAACATATGCTCAACATAGGAATTTTCAGAGATAGAAAATACAAAGAAACATTTTTACAATACCTGCAGTTCTGTTAGCCAGAGATAACCACTTCGAGAAACGTGTTTTTAGCAGGTGAGAATTTTAGTTCCCAGACTCGGTGTGTGACCCTCCTCCCCTTACCTGTTGCACGCCAATCCCATTGACCCTCTTCCAGTGCCTCTTCCTTGGTTTGCTTCCTCTCATTCTTGCACTCAGGGTCTGTTTCCTCTGCCTGATTCACTCTTCTCTCCTCTCTCTGCCCTCTTAATTCCTACTCACCTTTCAGATTTGTTTAATCTTCACTTCCTCAAAGAGGCCTTCCTTGATCTGTTCCTCAGTTCCCAGATGAGGTGAGATTCCCTGATTATGGACTCTTAGCATCACCTGTGTCCTTCTTAGCACTTGTTGCCTGTGCAATTTAACATTTGTTTCTTGTTGGGAGTCATTCTGAACTCACTAGCTGAGAAAACTCCTTGTGAAAGACCCTAAGGCACCTTGTTGATTGGTATTCAGAGTGACTTATTCTGGCCTTGATATGCTGATGGCACCTATTGTAGGAACTTCTTTTGTGATTATGAGAGCAAACATTGTGCTTCCTGAAAAACTTGTTTTTCTTAACACTTCTCTTAAGCAAACAGGCTATTGACCCTTGTTCACAAAGAACTAACTTTTGCCTTTGCTACGCTAAAAACACTGTCTTGCTTGTATTTGAATGCTAATGATACCTTCCTTCCCCTTAGGATACGCATCTAAATCACCTACCTCAATCACTATTGATAAAGGCTATGCATGAGTCTTCTACAAATCTATGTTCTGGGAAATTTTTACATATCAAAGAATTTATCACCAGAAATCATTGTCTAAGGCAAATGCCACTTTTGTGCTGTCTCCTAAACACTTAATTATAAAATAAAGCTAAGTCTCAGAGCAGAGATGCCTGCCTGGGGACCAGAAAGAATCTCAGGGCTCTCTTACTCTCTCTCTCGCTGACACCGTCCCTCCTTCAGGGACCCCTTGACCTGCTGGAGCTGGACTCCAGCAGTTTCTATGATTCTATGACTAATATCTGTCTCCTGCAATATACTGTTGGCTCCACCAGGGTAGAGGCTCTGCCTGGTTTTGCTCATCACTAAACCTTTAGCCTGTAGCTAACCTTCAATCATATTTTGAGTTGAACATAATGTGGCCCATATCCCCACATGTTGGAGCTGCAACGAACATTAACCTGAGGCTATCAGTTGAGATTTCGTCTTTTCTTCATGGAATCATCCAGGAACCTGAGACTCGGGGAGCCAGGGGACTGGACTGTGGGGTTCTTGTCTTTTTTGTCATGGCTCCTCATTGAGCAACATGCTCAGACATACTTGTGCCTTATTTGCATAGGCAATGCTGGCCCAGGTGGACTGCCTTCCACTGACAGTGGGTTTCTATCTTGCTACCCACCGGCGGGACAAAATGCCAAGAAAGGGACTGTTCTCTACCCTCCCATCCTTCCCCACTCTGGTCCTCACCTTCCCTTCTGACTGAGGAAACTTCAGTTTCCTCCTAGACCCTCTTTTATTCTAGCAACTAACCTCCATCTTCTCCTGATCTAGGAAGAATCATCTTCGATAGACCTTTTGAAGCCAATTTTTGTCAAATAGGTTTAGGGAAAGATTCTAATACTAATTACTTTTTAAGTTACTCTGTTATATAGGTATGTATATTTTGAAGCAAAATTGAGGCTGTGTTGTCTATCTGTAATTCATGTTCCCCATTTAGTAAATTGTTTCCCTATATTTTCAAATATGTTTTAAAACTTTATTCTCATATCTAAGATTTTCCTAACTTTTTTAAATTTATTTATTTTTGAGAGGCAGAGTAAGACAGAGTGTGAGTGGGGGAGGGGCAGAGAGAGAAGGAGACACAGAATCTGAAGCAGGCTCCAGGCTCTGAGCAAGCG
Source organism: Hyaena hyaena (assembly GCF_003009895.1). Classification (NCBI taxonomy): domain Eukaryota; kingdom Metazoa; phylum Chordata; class Mammalia; order Carnivora; family Hyaenidae; genus Hyaena; species Hyaena hyaena. Next base: position 222,391 of record NW_024080964.1, on the reverse strand, counting down.
TTCAGCACAGAGCCTGACGCAGGGCTCGAACCCATGAACCGTGAGATCATGACCTGAGCCGAAGTCGGATGCTTAACCGACTGAGCCACCCAGACGCCCCTATATTTTCAAATATTGCGAGCATGATTGAGAATATGGAATTCCGTAGGAAGATGTCACCTAATTTACTTTGCATGGCCCTTTATGGCGGGACATACCTCGTTCCTTAATGTAGCAGGTAGATTCTTCGTGCCTACTTCTAGCCTTGTCTTCTATGGATAGGCTTCTCCTTCTGCTGTGCTGGTACAATGAATCATACATACTACCCCAGGACATAGTGCGCTTTTCCTCTGCCATCCCTCATCTCCTCAGATTCCTACTTATTCTTCAAACTGGTGTCATCTTTCCCTAATTCTTTCCTTGATGCACCTGCCTACTCTTAGCACCCTTCCTCTGGTCTCCTAAAGCATCCACATTATGCTACTATTGTTGCACAAGTCACACATTTTTGGATTTATCCTCTGTGAATGTTTCAGTCCTCTTTGCCAGATTTTAAGGTCTTTGAGAGCAGAAAACATGGCACAGAAGATGTTCCAAAAGGTATGTTCAAGAGACATAGATTGCAGTAAACATTTTTTTCCCTATTGTTTCACTTTTTTGGAGTATGTACTGCTTCTTAGGCTTTCAGCTTACTTGCCCTGGAACTGCTCTTTGTTTCACTCAATAATGGAGGTTTCTAATATACTGCATCTAATAAATGCAATGATACCCAGTCCCCATGGTGCTGATAAATGTTTGGGCTTTTTTATTTCCTTTATTTTCCTGTCTGTCAGATAGGCTACAGTTATAGTTACTTCTTTGAGCAGACGTATAAGTGGGCCCCTGTTTTCATGGATCCTAGTATCATTCCATTTTCCACCTCCCTATATCAGATTCTGTCCTTTTCTGTCAAATAACCACACTCTTCCTAATGACAAAAAGAGCCTTTCCCTCAATACATTCTTGTAGACAACCACAAGACTTCTTGCTTATTAAATCTTTGTTTGTAAAATAATTCAGTAAACTGTATTTATCAGATATTAACCCTCTCCTAGAATTGTGAGATTTCTATAACTTTTTTTAAATTCAAGTTCTGTGACTAGATATCAATTTCCTCAAGCTCATGCTGATCATTTTGAATGTAACCTGTTTCATGTTGTTTCTGACATAAACCTGAGATTATATTTGCTTTAAAGACAAAGGACTATGGCAAGGATAGCATTTTTGTATTTAATACAATGCTGGCATAAATGCACGATAAATATTGCATTAACCCTGGGTTAGGACAGTTTTAAAGCAGTGATATAAAATTCTTTTACCATACAGATTTAGCTTCATTTTATAATAAAATGAAGCTTCAGTTGTTAAGACTCGCTTAGAGAGAGAGAACATTATATCAACCAAGTGGGGAAATGATAGTAGTTTAGGCTGGGGTGATGAAAGTGGTGAGAAGTGGAAGGATTTTAGAAATTGAACTGTGATGGATTAGCTATAGAATGTGTGTGTGTTTGTGTGGTGTGTTGGAGGGAGATTCCTGTCTTGCATAACTGATGGGTGGCAGTTCATTTCCAAAGAGACTTGTAGGAGAGAAAACTCAATTGCCTAGACAATGTGCGGGATGCAAATGCCAGTTTTTGTTCTTTGTGTGTTCCTCTCTTGTAGCTGTCATGGAGTAACCCTTGGTTACAGTTTTCCTACTTTTGACATAGTTACATATCTTAGTTACAATCAGATTCCAACTCTTCTTTCACGTTTCCTTAGTTCACCATGATTGGATTTGGGGTTTCTTGAACATTTTCAAGTATTTAAGAACGATTATTTGGGATATGCCGTGTCTTCAAATGGGTGATCTTTCCTATTCTACTTTCTAATTTCATTCTTAGAAAGAAACCTGGTGGAAAAAAGTGGTGTTTCACAGGATAATGGAAAACATCCCACCAAGAGGTTGGCAAACTGCCTCTGAAAAAGCTGAGTTGTGGCTGCCATCGTGAGTTATTTGTGTTGAATCATACAGAAAGTAACTTCAGACAAGGTCAAGTGTAAAATTGTAATTTATGAATGAAAAGTTGGAAAGTTATGAAAGAATAGGCATTTTGGAGCCCCCCTCTCTCCCTGTTGGTTTAAAACCTAAGTTCCTCAGGTAAAACCTGAAACTGCTCCCTTCCCCACACCCAGTAAAGGCACGGAGAAAGACGGAGAAAGGGTCAGCCCATTCTATACTGATTAGTGACAAGTTTAATAAGCAACGGAACTTAATAGGAGGCTTGACTTGGGTAGCCACAGGGCAGCGGGGATCTCTGCACGCACCTGCCAGCATCTTGAGTTTATACAGAGGCCTTACGGGGAATTCAGGCACAAAACTCTCCCGATGGTTTCAATAACACATTACTCTCCCAAGTCAATGCCCTTTAAGTGGCTCCCAGGACTGGAACACTGGGCAGAAAGTACATTTCGAAGGCAGGGGAACAGGTAAGGAGTTCCTCTGCCTGGCGCCAGCCCTCGGTGACATCCTCTCCTGATGTTCTCCCAAACTCCCTACACTTAACTTTGCTAGGTGGTCCTGATATTGTTTAAGTGAAAGATACGCTGCACCAACGGAACCTGAAGAAGGGTTGGGGAAGGGTATGAAATGCAAGTGCCTTCCTCCCGTGGAACGCTGGACGAGAAACGCCGCAGGTTTCGCTGTACCGTCTCTGTAGACTTCCAAAACGCGTGGCGTCCGTCGGAAGGGCGGGCGAGGACTGCACGACTCCGCCTCCGGAAGGCGCCGCACTGGGCTTCCGGGGCCGCCTCCTCCGGGCACTTCCGCTCGTCTTCAGTCGGCCTGCCGCGCGGCAAGCCACGCTGGGTTACCGCGTGTCCGTGCAGCGTCCGCAGGCCACTACAGCAGCATGGCTGGTGCCGAGTTGCGGGCGGCGCTGGAGGAGCGGCTCGGCGCCCTGGCCATCCGCACAGAGGTAGTGGAGCACCCAGAGGTGAGGGGCTGCTGCCGGAGGGGTGGGCTCCGCTGCGGGGTCTCTCGGGTGAGGCCGTGAAGACCAGAGGCACCAGCGGGGATGTGCCGCAGAAGCATCCGTTCTAGGACATTTCCCAGGTTCCAGAGCATCAAAGGGACGCGACAGAACATCAAAGGCCTCTCGGGACTAAAATGTTATTGTGGGAAAACTTAAACGTTTTTCTCTTGGAGCGACTTGATCACATTCTGAAAACTAGTGCATCTTAAACTGGTGTTGAAAGTTGCATCAGTGTGCCCACTTTATGTGTAGCTAAGTTACCAGGCAGTAAACTGTCTCTGTAATGCCTACCACGTATCAGGCCTCATGCATATAGCAGGACACCAAACTTTGAGAGTTTGATATTAACATAATTTAGTGCATTGATGTGAAGATTTGCAAACATTTCGCGCAGCCAGGGGAACTTGAGTGATACAGGGACATACATAATTTTTACCCAAGGCCTGAATGACAGCTAATGATAACTAAATATGGTGACCTTGGAAGGGTAGACAAATACAGTGCTTCAACCTTACACATTTAACATCAAAACTTTTATCATTGTCTCTGACCTTCTCTCCTATAGAAGTACACTTAGACTTATAAGTGTACTCTGCCTTCTTCTTTTTTTTTTTTTTTTTTTTATTCGTTTCTAGGAGAGAGAGAGAGACAGCATGAGCAGGGGAGGGCCAGAGAGAGAGGGAGTCACAGACTGAAACAGGCTCCAGGCTCCAAGCTGGCAGCCAGCACAGAGCCTGATGCGGGGCTCGAACCCACGAACCGCGAGATCATGACCTAAGCGAAAGTCGGACGCTTAACCAACTAAGCCACCCAGGCGCCCCTGTACTCTGCCTTCTTTACCTGTGCATATTGCCAGCTCTTCTGAGGTTATTAGTCCAGAGTCTTATTCCCTTCCCTGTTCTCTCAGCCTCATTGTGGTTATATATTTGTAAAGTGGAGGTTGTCACATGGTCTGGATGTAGTGGAAGGCTCAGAGCTGCTGTAAAACTTTCAGTAGTACCCAGAAGTTTAAAGTAAAGAAAGAATCACTTAAAGAATGTGAGGGCTTGGCCAGCACACTGAATAGAGAACTGGCCTAATATGTCCTCAGAGGGACTGAGGTAGCAAGGTGTACTGTTATTTGGTAACGGGCTGGAAATGGGTCTCTACCAGTGATAATCCATGGCACTGAGTACTCCCTAACATTGCTGTTTTCACCCATCAAGCAGAGTACGTAGAGCTGTGTATGTGTGCAGTGTGTGTACGTGCATTATTTTAAAACTTTTCGTGTGATATTTTACAGGTGTTTACAGTTGAAGAAATGATGACTCATATTCAGCATCTGAAAGGAGCACATAGTAAGAACTTATTCCTTAAAGACAAGAAGAAAAAAGGATATTGGCTGGTGACAGTTCTTCATGATAGACAAGTCAATTTAAATGATCTTGCTAAGCAGTTAGGTGTTGGAAGTGGAAATCTTCGGTTTGCTGATGAAACAGCCATGCTAGAAAAACTAAAAGTTGGCCAAGGCTGTGCCACACCTTTGGCACTCTTCTGTGATGATGGAGATGTGAAATTTGTTCTGGATTCTGCTTTTTTGGAAGGTGGACATGAAAAGGTGTACTTTCATCCAATGACCAATGCTGCAACTATGGGATTGAGCCCTGAAGACTTTCTCACATTTGTGAAGAAGACAGGACATGATCCCATAATACTAAATTTTGATAAAAACTAACTGGACTGATACTTAGAATACGTTATTTCTGCAATCTGTTTTTCTTATTTGTAATTTATAGAAAACATTAAAAGTGGTAAGAATATTTAGCACCTTGGTTTGGTGACTAATTTTAGGAGGGACATTTCATCTAAAAGGAGCTGCTTTTTGAAATTATTTTTTAAAGTAATCTACACCCAATGTGGGGCTTAAACTCAGAACTTTGAGATCCAGAGTCAAATGTTCTACTGACTGAGCTAGCCAGGCGCCCTATAAAGGAGCTGCTTTTGGAAAGCTTGAGTGGTTCCTGAATGGCTCAGTCAGTTAAGTGTATGATTCTTGACTTCAGCTCAGGTCACGGTCTTAAGGTTTGTGGGTTTGAGCCCCGCATTGGGTTCCATGCTGACAGCATGAGCCTGCTTGGGATTCTCTCTCCCCTCTCTTTCTGCTCCTACCATCACCATGAATAAATAAAAACTTAAAGCTTAAAAAAAAAAAGAGAGAGAGATGTATTGAGGTTATTTAGTCAGCTCAGAGATTCCACCTTCCATCTCCCATGACAACTACTCAATAGAGGAATGGCTTCCACAATTAAGAATAGATTAACAATTAAGATTAAGGTTAGTTTAACTAAAATTAACTACCTTACATCTTTAGGGTGTTTACTGTACTTGAAAAGAGCAACTTGGAAAAACAGCATATATAAAATTATATTGTACATAGAGAAAAAAAGGAATATATTATTGATAGTGGTTATCTTTGAGGAATGAAGATTAAGTAAAGATTTGTTTTGTCTTTGAGAGGTTAGAAATGAGAACATCCTTGGAACAAATTTTTTCTGTTCTGTATTTTACTCATTTCCCCCTTCAATTGTGGAGAAACATACTTTTCCACTTAAAACCTTCATTAGTTGAAGGTCTCAGGTAGACTAGACTACACAAGTAGTCTAGAGATCTTGTCATGAAAATTTTCACACTTTCCTTCCTCCAGTACAGGCAAATGGGATAGTCGTGAGGCAACCATGTTTTCCTGTTGGGTCATTCAAATTTCCATCTGGTAGTGACAGTGTACTTTGTACCAGTTTGTGTTAATAAAAGGTAAAATGAGAGTAAAAATATCATTTCTTGATATATATGATTAGAACTACAAGTCTATTATTGGCAGAGTTTCTATAAAGAATGGATTTAAGAGATATGGAAGAACTATTTTCCCTAAATGATAACTTACTCTAAGGTGCCATGTTACTTTTCACCTGCTGTTTACTACATCTCTAAGAGGAAATTTTTGGTTGATTTGCACATGAAATAAAGGTTTAATGAATAACAGAGTCAGAGACACTGAGGAAGGTAGATAGCCTTCTCCTCATCTTACAGTGAACACAGGCTCAGAAAGACTAACCTGCCCAAGAAATCAGAGCCTTCTCCAACATTCTGCCTTCCAAAGTCTTACATAAGTGAAAATGAGAGACTGCTTCCTGCAATATATTACTGTATTTACACCTATGTGGGGACTGACAGAACTGATTGATTCGGTTCTTTTCCTAAACCTCCAATATTCATCCCTAAAAGATTTAGACAGAATCATCTAAACAAGGTTATAGGGTAAGTCTGAAAACCAGTTTTCCAGGGCAAAGGGAAAGGAAAGATAATACTTAGCTAAATTATATCTTATGGTTTTTAAATGATTATTAACCACTTTTATAAAAATCACCTCTTTGTTTTACTTCTTTTTATAACTGCCAGTTTAAGTGAATGTTAAACCAACTTAATTTTTTTAGGAGTAATAAAAACTAAAAAATAATGATACGTTTTTAAAAAGACAAGTCAACCAAATGATGGTTTGTTGCTAACTGAATTCCTGTGGCTGATAATAGTATTGCCAAGTAATCACTGCCATTCAACTCCAAATCCCTTAGTAGCATTACTTTTAAAGGAAATGTTACAGCTTTTGTATTATTTGATTTGGTATTTAATAACAGTTGTAAGTACAATGGCAAACATTGAAAGAGAACCCTTAGAAATGAAAAAGACAATTTAAAGTCAGGTTTTGTTAAAGGGTGTTATAAGTGCAACTTTATCCATAAGCATTCCTTTTAAGGCATTTTCATTGTTGTCCCAATATCTCAACATGTACATCAAAGTTTTTTATCACAAAATGGGTGCCTTTTGTATACTCATTCAAGGCTTAAAGAAAAAAATACATCTCAGGACTAAAGGTAGCAGAAAAGAAAAAACACAAAAATTTACTTTTCTCATAAAAAAGTCACTTAAAACACAAAGTCATTTAGCATACATTATTACTCCTCATTGTAATTCCAGATTTGGTACAGTATCTTTTTCACTTCCTGACATAAACTGTTAAGACAGTGCAGGCTGTAATACTTCATTTGTGAGGTGGCTGCAATTCTGTAATATGCACAGTGATTTTTTTTTTAATAGGCTCTAACCATGCCTTGCATGAAAGGTGCTACATACAAACCTGTTATGTGAATTCTTTGGTAACCACCAGTTCAAAATGTGGACCAAACATTTCCACATGGCCAGATCTGAAGCACTTTATTGGAGCTCTCTGCCGAAGCTATTACCCTGTATATTAATTCTTCAGTTTCCTAAGGGGTTAGGTGTTGATTTAGAAGACAGCCAGACAAAAGCATGTGAAGCCCCAGTCAGGAGAGTGGCCCCATTAGGTTCTAGTTGGCCATACATTTTGTTTGGTAAAAGCAGTTTAAGGGAAAAGAGTAACTTCCTACTAAGTTTGCTTGTGAATCTTTTGGAGAAAGTAAAATATTCATAAGGTTATTATCTAGGCCTTTCTTGAAATGGTATGAAAAAGGTGATGAATATAATTGAGAATATTCCTACTTTTGTGGTCTGAAGTATTCCCTTGGTTGTCTCTAACTGCACTTTCTCAGGGTCAGCGTACTGAGTCTCAGTACTATATAGGCTGCCCCTAAGCATTTTCTATGTGAAGCAATAATGTACTGCTTAAGTCAACAGGTTCTCTATTTTAGGACATTAGTGTTCTGGAGAGGTCACGCTGTGGTATGATTCATTCTCATTGGGCAACCTCCTACTCATTTAATTCCAACTTTTAGTAACTGTCCTGGGATGTGTCCTAGTTGTGCAAATTAGATGCTAGTTAATATAAATCTAAGTTACCCACTTACTGTATTTAGCTAAAACATAACTTCTATATTTACTTTCAATTTATCCACCTAAAAATGAATTTACATTTTTTACATGCAAGTATCTCTAGACTGCCATGATGTCCATTATCAATTTGATACTTGAATCTAGGGAGTCACAATGGAGAGAGATGTTTCAAAGTCTAGAGAATAAATTTTAAATATGTCTGTTGTGCAATATTTGTATTTTAGTAAGAATCCTTTGTATTTACATTTATATAGCACCTTTCATCCAAGAGTTTAAAAGTGATTTAACTTTACAGCATTATTTGGCGGCAAAACCTAAGTTAATGGTGGTATTAAGTAAGTCCAAGTTCTCTAAATTCCTTTTTAATTTCTGGTCAACTATACATGCTGTCTTTCTTTCCATTCATTAATAGTCTTTCTGAAAGTAGACTATGAACACAATACTGCTACTGGCCTACCAAAAACAGAGAGGGAAAGGGAGAGAGAGAGAGAAAAAGGGAAAGAGAGAGAGAGAGAGAAGGAGGAAATGGGGGGAGGGAGAGAGAACACACACATTTCTCCTAGTTACTAGGTTAGTGATGAAACACACAGTTCCTAAACCACACACCATGAATATGGAATTATTCCAAAAAGATTTTTTAGAGCTGGTAATGAGAGCCTAAGAAGTATACTGTTAAAATAAAAAAGTCACTATCCTCATTTTAGACCTTTAAGATTATTCTGATACTTATGTTAAATAATGAATTTGCATTAATAAGTATCAATGCATTTTTCGACTTTATAAGAAAATAAAACTGTGATATAAAATTGGAGCTACAAAAAAACTGATGTTTCCCTGGGTTAACTAAATCTACTTTTTTTGTGCTTCTTTCAAATGTTTAAGGTAACAAATGCATACAAATATTTCAAAAGTACCAATAACAGTTACCAACTTTAATGTAATATTATAAAGGACAAAAACAGAAAAGTTCTTATTAATATGTGATAACCTTAAAAATAAATGAGTTCCTGGCAAAATGCAGATCATAGTAAATTATTTACAGTTTTGTGTTTTTTTTTTGCCGTAAGAAAACTTCTTAAGCAACAGTCAGCTCTCGTGTTAAAAAAAACAAACACACATACATAACCCAATACTAAAGAAGGGAAATGAATTAAAACACAACAGCTTTATCTTGGAAATGCAATTTGCTGGAAAACCACCTTACTAAAAAAGTTTCAGAAAAACACTCTTTTTAATTACCTTGGATCCATGTGTGAATGCTTAGTGTTGCTTAATGAGGAATATGGAAATATTAATATTACTGTAAATTTTTATAACTCCTATTTTTCAGATTTATCTTATAAACTGAATTTCTTTTGCAGTGCATCAAATTAATTGGTTAGAAAAAAAGAATACCAACACATGCAGTCTGCTGAACAAATAAGGCTCTGACATGCCCAAACAATGTTCTCTGTATCTTGATATATAGTACATTCCACAACATACAGCATTTAATTTAGATTTACACAACTAAATGTAAATGGCTAGATTCTGGCTAATACTTAGCAGAAGCATTAAGCAAACATGGATAAATTCATAAACAAATGACGAAAGAAGTAGATTGTTCTTGGAGTACTTCTTGAAACCTTAAAACACTTGGTCCTTAGCGAGAGAACATCCTTTGTTCAGTAGATCTCAACAATACAATGTATAGTAAGTCCTAAAACCTTCTAAAAATGTTGGCAGTTGACTCCAGTAGTGCTCCTTGATTCAAGGAAGGAATGAAGGTTTTGTATTTCTTGCCTGCTCTAGTCACGAAGGATTGTTTAAAGTCTCCTTAAAGATTTTTAAAATGATTCCTATAGTTGGGTGTCTTGTTACTTCAGAAATAAAGGCTTCACACTGAGAAACTGAAGGACACTTTTCTCTCTGTATTCAGTTGGAAGGTAGAAAGAAGAAAGAAAATATAAGAAAAGCTTGAAGATAAGAGAGATACAAAATATAGAGCAGCCACGATAAGAACAACATGCACCAGGTATGTCTTCTATAGGAATGAGAGAGTGACAGAAAGAGACAATTTTTCTTTGAGTGGCTCTTCACAAAATAGGTATTTAATTTACTCTTCTCAATTATCAAGAACACTGTGGGGGAAAAAAAGTGGATTCCGAACAAGACGAAAAAAAAAAAAGACTTCAAATTAAAAAAGGAATTCCTAAATCATTATTCACTAGTAAAATTAAATTTAAATTAAGAAAAAAAATAGAATTTTTAAAGGTTTGTTTCCTGCACTGACAGGCAAAAACTTACAACAATCAATAAATCTTGCTTGACTAGTAAGTAGGACAGAAAGTCGTGAATTAAGCAAGCAATATTTACATCCGTTAATGCAATGTGCACTTGTTCTTATACGTTAACACGTAACACGGTTAGTTTGTATAAATGAGACCAATCTCATTTACATTTTAAGCAAGAAACTCACCACGTGGCCCACATGTCATGTAGTGGGTAATAGAATTAGGAGCTTTGTTGCTCCCTAGACCTGCTTTTTGAATTTCTGCTTTCTTGTACTTTGTCCACATCTGCAGGAGAAAAGCATTTCATATTATTTAATCAAAGGTTAGACATAATATAATTCATGAAGATAAGACACTAATGAGCTCTTGTTGAGTAGGGCAAGGAGAAAGAATCTAACTCTGGGAAATTTATTAAACTTACAGACATCTTATTACTTAAGGACTGATTGTTACAGTTTAAAAGCCAGAATTAATATACTTATGTCCTCTTACTATGTTTATTTACCAAAAGGTCACAAATAGTTTTAAAGTAAGAAAATAATCTTGCATGTAGCAACAGAGATATCCACAATGAAATATTTATTTACTGAGAAAACCAGGTCTTAAGGCAAATTTTATAGGCAAATAATATACCTACTTACACTGTTACAGCTAAAATTATTTTGGTCAAAGGGAACCCAATACCTAACAAAGTCAGTTTACAATGTCAGACAAATAATAAGGGTATAATTTCTAGAAACCCAGGCCAGGAATGTGAACGCTACCCAGTTTCATCTACAATCAGGGTAGTGAATCTCAAATAGTTTTCCAAATAATCCCCTATGAAGTCACAAGATATTTATGGAGATGTTTTAAAGGAAAAAAGTACAGCTGTTCAACTGAGTCAGAGTTGCTTCATTTTTATCTTTAAAAAAGTAGTAAAAAAGTTAAAATACTGGTGCTTTTTTGTAAGACTTATAGCAAGTAGTATGTTGTTTTTTAAAGCTTGGGAAATGCTGGCTGCATATGACTTCTAGGTACTTCCCAGGCTAAAAATGTGATTCCAAGTGCTATGAAGAAACACAAGTAAGAAATTAGTGTTTTAAAAAAATTATAGGACTCCACAGCTGGTGATGGTCTCTAGAGGAACTGTAGCCTATATTCTCACAATCCTCAAGACACATGGACATGGTATAGATCTGTCTTACATGCACAGTGTATATTTCCTTTTGAAAACATGTTATACTATAAATTATAAACCATAGCCATTTGTGTTGGAAATACTTCTTTCCTGTAGCCTAATTATGTAAAATAATCACACAATTTTTAAATGATACAATGATTTCTCAATGTATTTTGGATAAATAAATTTAATATCCCAAATTTAAAGTGTATGGCCAGATATATAGTATCTAAAGAGTTGAAATGGTTATGAAATAATTCTTGACTCAAAGTGGAAAAGTAGTAACACTAATTATTCCATTTTAATCTATTTGGCTCCAATCTAATCTCACTTGTATTTAGCATTAAGTTTTATTATTATTAAGTTTTATTATTAGGCAACCAGCAATAAAACAGATGGATGTATGGATGGAGAAAGAATATTAAGTGGTACTAAAAAATATGAAAATTTTCTGATTGTGTTTATGTGATAATCTGTAGTAGAACTATCTTTATTAATATCTGGCTGTGAGAAAAGAAGCACAAAAATAGATAAATGGGAGGACCTAGTCCTCCCAATCCACTTTGTAAGTACAAGAGAATGGCTTAATTTAGAAGGATACAAATTTCATTAAGCAAAGATTCTCTACAGATTCTATTTCCACGGACCAATTAATAACCATATTAACTTAATATATAACATGTATGAAATAGCAACCCCCACCCCATTTAGAAAGTTACACTTCAAACATTACTTCCAGATGCCGGGCTGAGTTATTAGCAGTAGTATTTAGGCTGAATCAAAATGTCAAAAACATTCCAGAGAAAGATCTAAAGTATACTTCTCCAGAAGTAAGTGAATCAAGATAATGGGTTTGTTTTGTTTGTAAAATGCTGAGAGTTAGAGACATTCAGGTTTAGTGGGTTTTACTTTAAAAGTGCTTTGACCACAGCAAGGTAATTTTAGTGTTTATGTCACTGGAGTCAGAGTTGGGAAATATTTTCTTTGTTTTATATAGTTACTTTGTTAGCTAAAAGTTTATATTTATTTTTACTTCTAAAATTGGTTCCACTAAAAACACACTTGTTTATTTAAATGGTTTTAAATTCTAATGTTAACTTTATTTTAGCACAATGTACACTTTTAAAAAATTGTTTTAAAGGACACATAATTTAATTAATAGATTATAGAAGCAACAACCTTTACTATTTTGTAAACTTGCTACCCTTTTTGAACAGGAAGTAAAAATGCAAATTTTCAACACACGGAGTATTATTTATTTCTCTTTGACTCTATAAAAAAAAGAACTGCCAAAACTAATGTATTAATTGATTCCAATAAAAAAGTCATCTTGAAGGAAAGATGGTTCTTAAGCTCTTACATTTATCAGTTGAAGGAAAGTGAAGAAGAAGAAACAGAATTAATATAAATGCTCCTAGTTACTGTGTAAATAACATGTAAATATGATGGGGTTTTTAAAAAATTAAATTTATGAGTAATGTTTTACATCTGAACAAGTTTATAAATATGGGCAGTAGTTAATATCTGCTACACAAAGTGTTAACAAAATGACTATTTCTTTGAAAATAAAATAGGACAGAAGACTTGGTTAAGTGGCAAAAGAAAATGACATCTTTTTACATACTTTCCTTAATACTGAACATGGGCAATGTGAATGCACATTTGGGGGAGAAAAAGGAGTGAAAGGAAGAGAGCGAGGGAAGATGAGCAAAAAAGAGGGAAGCAGAAAATCAGCATTCTTTTTTGGGAACAACAAAGTAAGTATGACTTGGAAATGCCTTCTTGGTAACTATAGCATGCAACTATTTTAATATGCTTCCAGGTATCAAAGTAACAATCTCTTATCAGGTGACTAGAAATGTGAAAGGGGAGCATGTACTGTTAAGGTTTTTAAGGTCATGCAGAAAATGTACAATGCAATTATCATTTCATGCAGGCTTTGGTGTGGTTACACATTCATATTTATATACATGCTGTCATGTACAAATGAACACTATGCCACAATTTAAAAATAAAAATTTAAGCCTCGCCAAATGATACTTTTCAACAGCAGCTCTTCAAAACAGATTAGAGAAGCACATTGCATATCAAGTAACATCAGTATTATATTGTGCAGTTTTGATCACACACAACCATATTCATACCAAACAGTTTGATTATCCTCAGAAACCAACAATGCAGATTCTGTGTCATCAGGATAGAGGCATGCAGTAGTGATAAGATTACTGCTATCTGCAGAAGACTGTGGGTTACTGTTACTAGGGCTCTGATTATCAGAAAACTGTTCATTATCTTTCTTTGCAGCTTTATCCAAAATGGCAGAAGCCTGGTCAGTTACTCTGGTGACTGGCCGGGGAGGTAACCCACTTATGTTACTAACTAGTTCTGTATTCAGGGATAAAAATGGCTGAGATGGATGAGCCAGAGTAAATGACTCTACGCTATCTTTAGCTGATATTCCAAATGCATCATCAGACATATTAGCAATGGCAAAAGTTTCGTTTAGAAAATGTGACTTTTCTATTCTTGAGTTTCTAGCCTGGGCATATAGAGACTTGGGCTTATCTGTAGCTGAATCGTCTTGTGCATGAGAACCCACAGCATGGGTTGGACTGTGAGGTGCATGAGAGGACCACTGGTGTAAATGGTACTCACGAGGTGCTGTAGTGATGTTGCTATCAGCAGTAGCTGGTGGTGAATCAACGGATATAGGTAGTCTACTGTCCTTGGTCAGAAAATCATGGATGCTTGTCCTTCGAGTAGTTCCTTCAGCAGTAGAGATCACACTGCTTGCACGAGGTAAAGTGGCATAAGGATTACTATCTTTTGATTGTCGTGACAGAGAAGTTTCTTTCACTAATTTTATCTTTCCTTGAGTGCCTAAGGTAGGTTTTCCTGGAGAGCTAATGAAGTAGGCATCTTCAGTCTTTCGAGGACTGGGTCTCATATATTGTTCAGGCTTATTTGTCCGTCTATCGTAGAAGTCTCCTGGGGTTTTTCCACTTACTGACCTGGCCAGACCACAGCTAACTGGTTTGTTTTTTCCCAAAAAGTCAGAAGAGACAGACAAACTTTTCATTACTTCATCTAAAAGATTCTCTTGACTTGAGGACTTTATCTGTTAAAAAAGATACCACAGCAGATTAGTGAATATAGCCAAGCTTTTACTTTCCTGATATATCACACTGTGTTATATAAAATTGCTAGTATCTCTAAACATGCCTCGACCTAAAAAGAAGCTCTATAGTTATAGTTCAAAGAATTTTACTCGTAATGTCCATCTAAATTAATGTCACCATAGACAAAACTAACCTGTATTGAGGTAAGCTTGTTGCTTTCTTCCAAAAACTGTTGTAGAGTAACAACTTCACTTCCAGGAGAACCAGTTTTGATCTTGTGATGTACTCGACTCTCTAATGTTTCAGGCATTTTGTGCTGGAGCATTGGACTTGATCTGGTCTGTCTTTTCAAGTACTGGATTGGGCTGCTACCACTGCTGGACCAAGCTTCATGATCATGAAGCAGGCTAAATTCTCCACTGCTGTGGCTTTGTGGCCTGCTTTGGATATTAACTGGACCTGCTTTTGGAGTAAATGCTGTGTTAGGAGTCTCGTAACAGAAATGAGATTAAAACTACATAAACAATAACATTTGTGGACTGAATTCTTATGAATAGCTAAAATGACTTTCAAATTTCATTTACATATGCTTAGTAAACCGTGTTCATCTTTCAACAGTCTAACACTGTCTACCATAGTCTCCTTATTTTGTCAGACTGACAGATAGCAGTTCCACAAAGGCAAATACTTCCTTTACCACTACATCCAGAGTTAATATACAAAGCAGGCACTCAATACATTTGATGAGTAAATTAATATAAAAATAATAATACATTAAAAAAAACCCTCAGATCAAGTAACTGTAAAACACTTCACAATTTAGAGCAGAACAGGATTATATGAATTTAAATCATATCAAAATGTTAAAACCAGAATAAAAATTCAGAGGTTAAAAATTCTAATTCCTTGCCTCTCTATGACATCTTCATTCTTTACTTGAAGGTTCCTTCTATGCATCCTAAATGAATAACCTTAAATAAATTTTTAAAAATTGAAACAGGAAAATCAATGGGGATATGATATACTTAGCAAATTCCAGTAAAAATATAAAATCAAATATGTTTTATTTTACTCTTTAATTTCTGAATCATCTGATTGTTCCTACTTTCCACTGTTGGTATGGTGGCTATAAATCCTTAAAAGACTCAAATGAGGAGTGCGTCGTGGGTGGCTCTGTTGGTTAAGCATCTAACTTTGGCTTGGGTCATGATCTTACAGTTTGTGGGTTTGAGCCCCGCCTCCGGCTCTGTGCTGACAACTCAGAGCCTGAAGCCTGCTTCAGATTCTGTGTCTCCCTCTCTCTGCCATCCCCCTACCCCCTGCCCCAACTCACGCTCTGTTTCTGTCTCTCTCTCTCAAAAATAAAAAAATTAAACATTAAAAAAAAAAAGATTCAACTGAGGTTAAGTAACTGTACAGAATGCAAATTACCAGTTCTGGGGAAAAAAATCCCTAGTGTTACGTTATTCCTTGGATTCTAAATGATAGCAAACTGCATAGATATAGTATCAAGATGAACAACACAACGTTCCATGGTTTCCTAATCATACAGAGTAAAGTGGGTCATGAAAGAATTTGGCTCAAGTTACATAACATTTTATAAAAAGAAGATTTTCTTAAATTTTCAAATCAGAAAAGAAATACTTTAATTTTCAGACTGTATTCTTCTACTGGATATAAGAATATGATTATAAAAATGAAAAAATAATTCCTTCTTGAGATCAGATTTCTCAGACCACTACAACAGTCCTAGCATTAACAATAAAATTAAAACTGAGACAAAATGATTTTATAATACAAAAGCAGGGGTGCCTGCATAGCACAGTCAGTTAAGCGTCCGACTTTGGCTCAGGTCATGATCTCATGGCTCGTGTGTTCAAGCCCCACGTCGGGTACTGTGCTGACAGTTCAGAGCCTGAAGCCTGCTTCGGATTCTGTCTCCGTCTCTCCCTCCCCTTCCTCCACTCATGCTCTGTCTCTCTCTCTCATAAATATAAACAAACATTAAAAAAACTTATAATACAAAAAAGCAATAGAACACATGCATTGATTATAATGGGACAATTCTGGACTGTAGAGAATACTTTAACCAACTTTGATAATCGATTAAACAATTCCAGAATCTGAGTAGGCAATACACTTTTAAGAAAAAAAGAATTAGTCAGAGCCTCTAGACATTTACATTAAACCTCACCTTGGAATGCAAATTAAGAAATTAATTTAAAAAACCTTGAATTCTTTATGTAAACTATGTGCATCCATTCGGCTCTTATTCTACACACACACAATTGTCTTCTTAAATTAAAAAAAACCTATTTCCCCCTATTTCATGAATAAATAAAGCTAAAAGTATTTCTAAAGCATTTTCTATAATGTCAGTTCAATGTACATGCATCATGAGAAAATTAAGGACAACGATTTTCATGACAAAGACAAAACATAAGAAAAATAAGGACCTACATATTTTTTTAAAGTTAAAAATATTTTATCTGTGGAGATGAAAAATGGAAACCAAAATAACTGCTCCTGTTTTTACATTTTTATATACATGGTATACATTTTATCACAATGCTAAGAAGTATAAAATGTTCCAAGGGCTATGTTTCAAAAATAGATGATTTGGATTTCACACTTTACCCCAAAAACTTCACCGAGCTTCTACTATAAAATCTGGAAATGGGTGGACAATATTAGTAAATTTACCTACAGCGTACCTTTGACTTCATGGAGTGAGGCATTATTATTACTATTGCTAGTGGATGTTCTGCTACTATCAAGGCTGGCTGGTCTTGAAGCTAAATGAAAAAATCAGGAGACCGTGTGATAAACCTCCAGCTAATGACATTGAACTTTACATTCTGATCACAGAATGCTTTGAGGAAGCAATCATGCACACTTTCACAAGCTAAGCATGCCCACAGAGCTGAATCTTAACACATTAGAGAACAAAGACATTTACAGATAGTTCAGTTAGACATTTTATAATAAGATACTTCTAAGACACTAGTTGAGATTTGAAAAGAAAAGAAAAGAAAGTGGATATTTAGATTTGGAAATGATTTCTGGATACCAGAACTATTTGGTTTGAACAGGGTGACATGCAAAAAAAAAAAAAAAAAAAGTGCTAGTGATTAGGTCACTCACAACACATCAGACAAGGAACCTTGCACACTGCAGAAATGCCATGAACAGGAGGAACATGAGCATCTGCACAGTTCATGTCCTGTATTCCTACCCGCAAAAGGGAAACAACTGCACAGTTAACACAACCCTACCCTATTTCTTAAAATCCTGAAGTTCCCTGAAGATGTTATCCATTTATTGTTAATAATTTAGCATGGCAAGACATGATTTTACAGATCTCTCCAGAAACTTAAAAATATGATATACTCAATACTGCAGAAAATGTGGTTTCTTAGAGTTCATCCTTTACCCAAGTATTTTTAAAACCAACAGTAAAATGTGTTTCTCATAACGTTAACCTCATACCAAAATGGCAACAAAATTACCTTTAAGCATTGTGCAGGCATACTTTATAAATGACCCCGACCAAAACAGAGACTACTTAGATGAAGTAACAACCTCCAAAGGAACAAAAGGGAGTATTAGGTTTTGAAGAAATGGCAGAGGAAGCTAGGATGCAGGTTAGAGAGAACACATGCTTGCCAGCAACACATTCACCAAATCAATGCGAAAGTCTTAGCATTCCCATTCTCTATGTAACATGTGCTCTCTAAATAAAGTGCATATCTTACCATGAACTCTTGATCCCGTACTAGAATCATCACTAATACCTTGTGGACTTATGTCTTCAAAGGATGTAGTATCTACATAAGATAACAAGATGGATATAAAAATATTTTTAAACAAACAAAAAACCCTCATAAAATTTCCCTTAAGTAGTTATGGATATTCTTTTTCAATCACATATAATACATCTTGATTTAACATATTTCATAGACTCAACCAGAAACTGGAACTAGGAATGAGAAACAGAATGGCTGTGATGAAAGTTGACTTGCTTAGGGAAAACACCAGAAGCAGTGAAACAATCTCCCCAAGGACCCTGCAAAGCAAATCAAGAGCCTGGGCTGTTCTATGTGGTTCTGTTTGAAGTTGTAGCGGTTTTAGTTTTTTTTTTAAAGCTTCTATCATAACTTTTCCCCTTTTTCACTTTTTACATGGTTTACTTTTCCTTTTCTTGTTAGTTCATTAGCTGTTTATTATGAAAGGCCTAGGAAAGATTTTAATTATTTGCATGATGTTTTAAATTTTTGAAATGATTTGAAATTGAAAATTCTCTCAAATCAAATCCAGATTGTTTTGGTAATTATTTCAGGCTGTTTCTGTCAAAAAAGTATACATGGGAAAGTCAAATTAAAATTCCTGTTGCCAAGAGTTACACCACAGTGCAAAGAGCAGACGGCCTATACCTTTATTATTAACCAACTGCTTGGATCTGAAGCCTGTAGAAGAGTTGACAGTTGAAAAGTTGATGGCTGTAGTAGAGAAGGCCATAGCTCCCAATTCTTTTCTCCTTTTACCCGTTGAAATATCATCAGGAACCTCCAAATTCTCAGAACTACCTGTCCACTGTCCTCCTGCTAGGACCATGGACTGCACCAGGTCATTCATGGCTGGGATGCAAATGAAAGCAAATGAATCAGCATGGTTAATGTATCTGCTTTTATTCCTATCTTGTATTATAAATGATTTGGTTTTTGTCTATGGATTAATGGAAGTGAACATCAAAAACTATAACCACAAGGTCATTCAAATTATGACATGCATTCAGCTGAATGAAATGAGTAGGCCAAAGGCTGATAAATTTCAATAAATATTTTTATCCCACCTCCACCCCATTTAAAGATAGGAAAAGGAATTTTACTCTGTACAACTGCCATGCTTTTGCGCAGTGATGTGCAATATAATTAGAAGCCTCATAATGTGGTTTTGTGATGACAAAAATGGAATGAATAAAGGTAAGATGGAGAGCAGTTCTTATACAGCATCATAATTGAAAATGACAAAGAGTCCTTGGTCAGAGCAGGTTACTGAAGAAATCATTCATTTTAAGAATCAAATAAGTATACCATTCAATAAAAACCTGAAAGAGAGGATATCCAAAGTGACAGACATTTAATGTGATTATGTAATTACCCATTCCAGTTAAAAAAATAAAACTAGAGTATTAATATATAAAGAATGACAAACATTTTCAAGGGTTACAGGCCATTTTATTTATTTATTTAATTTAGTTCATTAAGAAAATAAATTCCTAATGCTAAAGGTTTTGTTATATTTTAAATAAATTTCTTTGGGAAAAAAATCTCTATGGCATTGAAAATTAAAAGTTTTTTTTTTTTCTGCCAACTTTTAGAAAGCACTGCAACTGTATATTACATGTATGACTAAACATATGCATGTATATGTATCAGTGAATATACATATAATGCAAATTCAGTGCCAGATTTGAAAAAAAAATATTCTTCCAGCTCCTTAAATTAGAGGAAGACTGCACTTTGCAAAATAAAGACAGTTGGCACCGTCCAGAGAAAGGTTAGTGAAAAATTAGTAATGGAAGCCAGTGTGGTCATTTGAAAGAAGCTGAACTGTCATAAAGTCTTACACATGGAACGACGGTAGCAGGCCTTCATTTTGTCTTTATCCTTCGGTCTGTTCCTCAAAAAGGGCAGTCTTTTCAGTGCAACCACTTTAATGTCAGAGCATGAGGAAAAACAGAAACAGAAAAATGAAAGAAAAAAGGGAGAAGAACAGATGGGAGTTAAATGTTGAAATTAAGGACAGAAATGAATGTCTGAGTTTCAGCTATGTATGCTATACTAAAGCTATTACTCTCGTGCTGCTGAGTGATAATGAAATATGAAATATGTACTCTGATACTTTAAAATATTTGGAAAGCACTGAAGACAATGATGAGGAACATATACTTTGGAAGCTTTGATAGGCTAAAGTCCTACAAATACAGGAACTGCTTAGAATTACCTACTGAAGGAACATTTTTCCTTGTAAAGTTGCACCTTTAAAATCAGGGCTATTGGTGGGCCACAGTATACATGATGACAATGTACAAGGCTTTTCAATCCTCTGTCTTAACTTTTTAAATTACAAGACTTTGTTTTAGAAAAAAATTACTTAGGAAGATGCACAATCTACAAGAATATTCTAGTGATATCTATTAACAAAAACTAGGGTGCCCAAGTGATGTTTAAAACAACCTAAAGAAACTTTAAAAACTTTCATTATTTTCTTAAACTAACAAAGAAAGTAGGGAATTATTTTGGGGGATAAATTGGATTCTGGTGCATTATTTAGCAGCACCGTGAAAGTATATATTCTTCTGAGCAAAGTCTTTTAAAAGGTGACATGAGCAATTGTATTCATTTCGTTTTGCAAAAGGCTGGTCAGGGAAAAGAGAAAAACTAGAACTAAGCTCTATTAAGTCTCAAAGAAAAGGAGGCACCCTAATGCAAGCAAAAAACAACAGAAACTATGTGTTTATAACACTTTTAGGTTTTTGAAGGGCTTTTTGGGTGAGTTTATTAAAAAAATGAAAGGTAGCACTGTGCAGAAAAGTTCTATAAATGAAAATTAGGGTTATAACTGCAGTAGGTGTCATTAGCATAGACGTCAAAATGTTCACGAATGTCACTAACATTCTTGAATTATATTTTAAATAAGATTTGAAAACAAATCTGTTGCACCTTTTTGGAACTGCAATTTAGGAGTCAGGGCAACGATGTGAATAAAGACTTAAGAGCACATTGTACATAGCCTTAAAAACAATGCTGCTTCTCAAGGTTTGCTGTCATCTTGTAAATAATCAAAGTTCTTCCAAGAAACTGACAAGTGTCATCCATTAAGGAGAATGCAATGGACATACAGTTTTTTAACTTACTTGATTAGGAACAATCATGATTCATTTAAGCTTTTAATTTGGCCTATTTCTTTTCTATCTTGGTAAACACAGCTGTTTTTAATGACTTAAAAAAGAAATGAACTGAAAACAATGTAAAAATGGACACTTAGCTAAAACAAAGCTGGATGGTTGCAGCATGCACATGTTGTCTTATTTAGATACTTCTGTTTCAACTGTTTCCAAAGACTGCTTTACTGACAGACACTCTTCCAAAAACAGACAGGAAAAAGGAGTTTTAAATTTGTCAATGGTGGAATGTGATCCTTCTTATGTCAACTAGTTTGTAGATAAATTAAGGGAACATTAACATTGTTGGGTTTTATGTTTATTTAAAAAATTCTAAAACTGAACAAATGCAGGAAAGGAGAGTATTACTGCCTTCTGATCCTTCTTCTGGATATTTTGACAGGGAGTATGCAGGAATGTCAGATTTGTATTTAAAACAGGCAAGATGACCTCAAAAAAGACTGTCATGCCTTTCTTGTGTATATTATCATACCTGAATTGAAACATCTTTCCTTTAGGGTGCCTGGATGGCTCAGTCGGTAGAGCATCTCAGGATTATGAGTTCAAGCCCCACGTTGGGCATAGAGTTTACTTAAAAAAATCAATCCCTTATGAAATATCTTTCTTTAATTGAAAAAAAAAATAAGTAGACCTATTTCTATTGTTCATTTAATAAGATGTCAGGTAGTTTATATCTAAAGGTAGCAGATTAAACTGAATTATCTGGCATCTTTTTAAGGTAAACCTGATGATTTCTTAAGAATGCTCAGAGATTTCATGTAGATTTGGCTGATAAGAATAGATTAAAAAACAACAACAACCAGGTAATAATAATCTTGTGTGGGATTTAATAACAAGAATTTAACAACCTTCTTGAGACTAATACACACACACACGTATGTATGCATGAATACTTATGGATTCGAGTTCTTAGGGTGTTATAAGTTGTATTCTGAAATATACCTTATAATGAATGCCTAATCTCCTACACCCTAAAATACTGTCTTTTCAGAGATAATTCCCCTGGAATTATAGGGGATAAGATAGGACAAAACACTATAGTTTTTTGAGTGTTTTGGGAGTTGCAATAAAGAAAGAGACTACCCCTGGGGGAAGTAGTAGCAGTTTTTGCCTATTTACTTCAGAAGAATAGCAGTGAGATTATATATACATATACACATATATGTAAATATATTTCATATAGATATAAATATAAATATGTATTTTTAAATTTAGTGACTGTTGATAGTGGATTCAAAGTTATCTTGTTCACATACTGTAAAGAGGTTTATTCTTTTCTCTTTCTCGCAAAATATACTTCTTCAGGGTTTTACTTTGCTCTTATTTAGTTAAGCAAACTAGTAATAAAATAAAAAGATCATGAATTATATAGGACATGTTATGAGGTAATACTTCTATATTTGTAATTAAAAATTATGTTTATACACAGATTATAAATTTTATGCAAACTTATATCTCCACATCTACTTTAATTGATTCTTTACCAAGTAATCACTCAATAATTTTTATAGCCTTCAATTACTTCTAAATCACTGAATAACATTCTCTTACGATTCATATCTATTTTTCTTTGCTTCTCCCCAAAGTAACTTTACTCCAATTTGACACTGAAGTATGTAAATAGAACTCCATTATAAAATGTCTTATTCTATTTAGTTACAAATAAGCTCATAAGTAATGAGCTCAAGATGCGCTTATAAATGTTTCTCACTTGCTCTTCACAGTCACTCTGTGCAGTATGACACAAAGGTGAAAAGTGTGCTCATATAAACAGAACTAACAAGTGGCAGAGATATTCTGGATCTTATTTCAATGTTCTTTCGACACTTGTTTTACCTTCCTAGCTAAATAATGGTAACTGTGTGTTTGCTGTATCTCTAAACACATAATATAGAAAATCATGTGATTATGCAGTACTTCATTCACTAAATGTGAATTTTATAATCATATAGAGTTAAAAAAAAAAAAAGAAATGCATTCATCAGACTATTACCCCAACTGCTGAAGTTATAAGCTAAAAGAAATCTTTCAAAAGGATTCACTTTAAAGCAATACAAGACATCACAAATGTTTAAAGAGTTTAAGCACTCACTGCTGCTTTTCTTGGTCCCCATAGTTTGGCCATCTTCTAAAGAGTTTGAGCCTACTGAAGAACTATCTTGGCTATCTTGATGGGGGAGTTGAAGAAATCCTTCACTGGAGTCTGAACGGGTAGGTGTTAATGTTAGAGATTTCTGACGTTCTCGATTAATATCTTTCTTAGACTTTATCAATTTTCTCATTTTTAGAGTAATCCAGTTGCCCCTCCTAATAGAATAATTTAAAAAACTCTTATCAGTCTAAAATTCAAATATAAATCTCTCACAAAATAGAAGTCTTAACTTTTTTCCAAAATAAAAATGAGTAAAATCTGGTTAACAGTACCTTCTAGGGGGAGATGGGTCATAAAATTTGTATTGATCCATTATTTTCTCTTCTAATTTCTCCTTTTGTCGTCTTAATTCATTTAACTTATCACTATAAAAATAAAAATTCCATTTTAGGACATGTACTGTATTTTGTACAGTTATGTATGCATATTAAATTATTTTGTGAATAGAATCCAATTTCTCTCCAAAACATAAACAAATACAGATACCATAGTTGACAACTAAGAATTTACTACATACTAACAATGGGATTTTTCCCAAGTTTCTTCTTTTCTTTATATTTTCAAACTTATTTAATAAAAGGATATAGAATTCTTTAATATAATTTATTTGTTTGAGGAAAAATCTCCATATTACATTCTCATCATGACAAAGGAATTCTCGCAACATCTTTTAACAGCTATTAAGCAACATTATATCAACAGTGACTATTCTCCTTGGATCTTAAGTATATCACATCATTTTTGATTTAGTATAATTTATGTAAGTAAAAAAGTTTTCAATAGTTTTCTTACAACTGTAGATATAAGTTATCTTGTAATTGCATCTTCATGCAAACAGACTTTTTTTCCTTTATGGCAGAGTTATTTAGGTTTAATTTATGTCTAAAAAACTATTTCCTGCCTCTAGCAATACATGAATACACTAGTTTCACCACATTTTAGTGTCATTTATGTTCTTGTTAGTATCTATTATATAGGGAAACATCAAAGATCACAGACCAAAGTAAAATGATCTTTCTAAAAAAACCTGATACCTCACTGCGATGTTGTTTATTCAGAAACATTTAGTGATCATCTACAATGAGGAAGACACAGAGACTATATAAAGGTAAATTATAAGTAGCTCAACTCTGCTTATAATACAGTAGGAGAGAGAACATATATACATAAATGACCATTAAAATCCAAGGCAGTAGTGGTGCCAAAATAAAAGCAGTGTCTAAGTATAAAAGAACTTACAAAGGCAAAATATTTCTATCATGGATGACCAAAGAAAGCTTTGTGGAGAAAATGCCCGTATTAGCAGACTGATAAGAATGCTAAATTAAGCAGTTTAGTTGAGGGGAAGCAGTGAGGGATTTTCAGGTTTAGATTTTGCTCAACAGGAAATCGAAGCAATGAAGGTTTCATTACAAAGTGACATTATGAAGGGCGCCTGGGTGGCTCAGTCGGTTAACTGTCTGACTTCGGCTCAGGTCATGATCTCACAGTTCCTGAGTTCGAGCCCCGCATCAGGATTTGTGTTAACAGCTCAGAGACTGAAGCCTGCTTCAGATTCTGTGTCTCCCTCTCTCTCTGCGCCTCCCCTGCTCACACTCTCTCTCTGTTTCTCAAAAATAAACAAACATTTAAAAAAATTTAAAAAAACAAAACAAAGTGACATTATGAAATCTTTGCCTTAGGTCCCCTTAACTCCATAATGAAATAGAATGTATCAAAAAGGATGGAGGTAAAGAAAGCATCCAAGAGGCTAATGAAGTAGTCAGTCTAGTTCAGCTGTTAGGCTGAATTAGGGTAGTAGGAACCAGAACGAATAGATTTGAAAGAATTTTTTGAAGATGGTTTGTGAAAAGGTGTTGCCAACAGTTACAGCAGAGCACAACTGCAGATGGTCTATACTTCCTAATTGTTTTCTCTTTTTATCTGCTGAAATATCATCAGGAACTTCCAAGTCCTACCTGTTCACTGTCACTTCTGCTAGGACCATGTGACAGAGGCATTCAGCTAAAACTGTCTGACATATAAGATTAGTATTTTTAATTTAAATTCAAAAACTCAGAAGTGCCTGCATGGCTCAGCCAGTTATGTGTCTGACTTGATTTTGGCTCAGGTCATGCTCTCATGGTTCATGTGAGCAAGCCCTTCTTTGAGCTCTTTGCTGACAGTGTAGAGCCTGCTTGGGATTCTCTCTCTCTCCCTCTCTCTCTCTCTTCCCTCCCCCCCCCACTCTCCCAAAATAAATAAATAAACATTAAAAAAAATAAATTCAAAAAGTCAGAGTAGATACTAATATTTCTAAGTCACCTATACAGATACAATTACTGAAACTTTGGAAATGTATTATTCCCTGAAAACCAGAATGTTAAGGAGATAAAATTTTGGAAAATGCCTTTGCTTAAGGGACAGAAAACTCAAAGGGCTTTACATACACTTACTGCTAAAAGACCTCTATTGCAGAGAGTAAAGGCATACATACCCCTGAAAGGATTGAAGGTGTAGTCCAAAGTGGCCAGCCACAAATGTGGAATTTCTTTGAAGTTATGCATTTATCTTAAGAGCTCATGCAAACTCTGCCTTTTGCTCCATAAACACCTGTGTTAATATAGAGATCATGTTCCCTGCCCCAAATTTTATAAGAAAACTGATTTCTTATGTGCCCTAGCTCACCATCAAATAGATTAAGAGATGCTTCATTTCATCATCTGTGTTATTTCTATTAAACTGTGGTGTTTTTCATTTAGGGAGGGAACAGGAAATGAAAAGAATTTAACAAAGCTGAATCTTGGTGTAAAGTAAAGACCATCCACTGAACTGCTCAGGCCCAAATCCCTAATTTACCAGATCCCTCCACTTAATGGAGGCATAACTTACCAATATTAAGCCTTGTCAATTCTATCTCTTACAGCTCATATTTAATCTCAACTACCATTGCTTGTGAATTGTTTCACTAGATTATTGCAACAGTCTTTCTAAAATTTACTCCTTGTCTCTATTCTCAGAACCTCCAATCCAAACTCTAAAATGTCATCAGTGCCTTAAAACACACTTAACACACTTAAAACACAGTGCCTTAACACACACACACACACACCCTAATCATTTTACTCCCCTGCTCAATTTTTTCAACAACTCCTTTGTATGGCATAGAAAAACCTTTGTGAAATGGCTCCTAAGTTTTCAATCTCTTCTCTATTGCTTCTCCTTCCTCAATTTTGCTCTAGGAAGAACTATTAAATTTTAGGTACTAGACCATACCATAACACACCTTCATTACAACTCCATGTTACTTCATTTGTGCTCTCTTGGCCTGGTATGTCTTCCTCAGGCAAACTCCCATAAGCCTCTTTTAAGTCTCAACTTTGGTAACCATCTTTTGAAAGTCCATCTTGCCTCTCTTAGACAGTTACTCCTTCACCCCCATATTTGTTATATTTCTATGGCCTCATATACATACTTCCATTATAGCAATTATTTGTATTTCTTGCTTTATGTTACTAGTTCCTGAGAGTAAGACCTATGTGTTTTTATGTTAGTATTTGTGGTTATACTAGCATAGTGCCTGGAACATAAGCATTCAAAAAAATATACAGAGAAATAGTAATGTTGAAAATTAAAAAACAATAGCCGTGACTGTCACTGGGTGGCAATGATAAAATGATAAGTAATATTGTAAAATTTGGTACCTACATGTATTGTCTTTGTTCAACATGAAAGAGATCCTTGCTTTCCATATTTTGTTCCAATAGTGTTCTGTTTTGTAGCATTAATGTCTGAATTTGATCTAGCAGATGTCGATTTTCTTCTTCTAAATTTCCCTTAAGTTGACTTAGCAACTGTTTAAATACAAACATTTAAAACAAATTAACACTTACATTTAATATAAATCACCCAAAACATCTGAAAAATAAAAAGTGCTTCACAAAGACTTAAGTCTTCTGCTACTTGAACAATTAGATGGTTGCACTTTGATCAGAACCTGAGTAATTATTTTAGTTATGACAACTAAAATAGTGAGTTATGTGTGGTACACACATTTTTTAAAATTCTTACAAATAGTGGGCTTAAATAACATATAACAAATTATCTAGTTCCACAAACACCTGCTTTCTTCAAACCGTTTAACTTCTAGTCCGAATGTTACTTGGCCTTCTATTTAAGGAGCTATGAATCAATGCAGAAGTGGGCTTTAATGACCTCATCTATAAAACGAGAATACCCCAGACTGTTGCAAGGATTAAATAACATATGTAAAGTACCTTGTGTACTTTATATGTACATATGCCTGTAACATGCAGTTATTCTCCTCCCTGTACCTACACTTTCTTGTGCTGTGACTTTGTACTTTTACCATTAAATAGTGGAGCTTATTTTCTCTCTTTGAATTTGGAAAGCCTTTGGCCACGGGAAGGAAGTGGCGGTGATGGAAGCCCCAGGCCTAGGCCTCAAGAAGCCTTATGTGCTTCCACTTGGAATCCTGCTGGATGATAAGAGATCACGTGGCAGAGAGAAGAGTTATGCCAGCTGGGGCCACCCTAGGCCAACCAGCCCACCCTCAGAGCATGTGCCATTTAAATGCAGATGTAGGATCAACCTCCAAGATCAAATGATCTTGGTCCACACCAATAACTGTTATCAGCAAATCTGCTCAGCCAATCCATAGATCATAAGCAAAAATAAATGTTTACTGTCTATTACCAAAGGTTCTATGTTGTTATACAACATTAATTACTGTGTCAATAGACAACTGATCAAGTATATATATAGAAAAGGGAAGAAATTTAAAGTAGATACAGCTCAGTGAATTAGAGCAAAGGGAACACATGTGTGCAACCAGCATACTGATCAAGAACAGCTCATTAACCATATTCCAATAACCATCCCTTCCCACAAAGATTAATTGCTATCCTGGCTTCTAACACTATGGATTCATTTTCTCACTCCCTCTAAATCATGTTATTATAGGACTTAGCCCTTAGCCAAGAGTTAACACTTAACTGGGTTAGGACAATCAGCCAGAGATAAGTAGGTCGTCAAGGCCCTTTCTGGTCTCTCCTGGACAGCTTTCCACACCACCAGTGTCATGTAAAAACTTTATCAAGATTCACTATGGCTGAGTGTCTCATTCCTTGGCTCTCCCAATTTTTGACAAATTTCCCAATCTATTACTTGCCCCAACCAATATTCCAACCTCAAGTCATCTGAGAGTTGACTTTTGACAACTCTCCTGGGAATGGGGACTTTTTTATGCTCTGCTCAAATCAAATCAGTTTGCTCTGGTAGCAAAGTTGATTGTTTTCACAGTACGCCCTTCACCTGAACTACCAAGTGTTGGAACTAGGGAGGGGAATGGGAGAGGGGAATGGGAGAGGGAATGGGAGAAATCACAAGATAAAATGCCTCAGACAACCAGAGTTCCTATCCAAAGTTGAATAGCTTTTCTTGAATAAATGCTTCTCACTTTGTTGCATACCCTTCCTTGAGGTCCAAAGTCCTGGAATGTTTTTGACAATTCTGCCCAATTTTATTGTTTCTTAGGGAATTGATTTGTCCCATTCCTCCTTCTCTAAGTCCATCATTCCATTTATATTTTACTTAGACTTTTAAAAATCACAGGCAGAATGAATATTCTGTGCTTTTTGAGCCTTGTTGGGTAATTATATGTATATGATTTTTATTAAACTAATTTTTCTTTCTATTGGTTTATCATTTCAGACAAAAAGCTTCTAAGTATTACTTTTCTGAAAATCTATTCCTATTTTCCTTTAAAGGTTAGCTTAAGTGCTTGTTTCTTAAAAGTGCCATGAAATTCAGGTGTTAAGCTATATTCAAACATCAATGATTTGGGGACCAACCAATAAAATTTAAGGGTTATCTAAGGTTTTCAGTATCCGTTTATATTTTAGAACTTGTATTGCTTTATCAAACCATCAAAAGAGAGGCATGGGGGTGCCTGGGTGGCTCAGGTGGCTAAGTGTCCGACTCTTGATTTTTGCTAAGATCATGATCTCACAGTTTGTGAGTTCGAGTCCCACACGGGGCTCTGCACTGACAGCACGGAGTCTGGTTGGGATTCTCTCTCTCTCCTTCTCTCTCTGTGCACACGTACACCGTCTCTCAAAATAAATAAACAAACTTTAAGAAAAATAAATAAAACCTAAAAAACAAAGAGATCATGGACTTATGTTAAGAACAGAACTGTATACATAAGGCCAACGTCATTTCGGTTCAAAATGCGCAAATGACTCTCCTGTTTTACTCTGAATAAAGTTATCTTTGTTCAAAGATGACTATTAAAATCTCAATCTATACTTCTTCATTCACCCTGAAAGTCTTCCATATCCCCCTTTACCCTACTTCATTTTTACCTTCATTTTACCTAACTTATCTACTTTGTAACATCCCATATATTGCAGACTAATTTTCAAAACAGGTAGAGCAGTATTGCCAGTCCATATGCTCTGCAGAATCTTGCCATTCTCCACCAAGAGGCTGAGTCTATTTCCTCTCTCCCTTGAATCTGAATGAGACTTTGACTGCCTCAGTGAATAGAATGCAGGGGAAGTGATGCTGCATGACTTCTGAGGTTTGATCATCAAAGCAGAGATGGCTTCTGTCTCATTCTCACCATGTTATGAGAAAGCCCCAACCAGCCCTCCTGGAGACACCATGTAGAGAGAAAACTGATGCCTCCAGATGAAAGCCAGCATCAGCTACCAAACATGCATTCAGCCTTTCATCTTCAGGCTGGGGGCCCAGTGGCAAGTGAAGCAGCGATAAACTGTTCCCACTATCCCTATCCAAATTCTGATCCACAGATTGGTGAGCCTAATAAATGTTTGCTTTACACCACCAAGTTTTAGAGTAAAGTGCTATATAGCCATGTTACAAAACACTGAAACACTATGTATTTCAGTTACTTGTGTTTATTGTCTATTTCCTTCCACCAAAATATAAGCTCCACCAAGGGAGAGATTTTTACCTCTTTGGTTTACCCCTAGTACATGCTAGGGGGTAAATAAACATTTTTTCATTCAACAAGGGCACAATTTTACATTTTCAAAGTATCTGGACACATACGCTTAAAGTAATAGTAAACAATGTTGATATTAATAATAACAGAGGTTTTTCTGAATTAGTTGTGAATTTCAATGATCCCTGATCACTTCTTTTAGAAATACCCCACCAAATATATATTGCTATCATCATTTTAATATGATTGTTTACTTTTTAGGCATGTCTTGACTCCTAAAAGGAAGAAACCTGGTAAAGCTCACCTCACACTGGTTATTTAGCTTGGTGGATGTGATGTCCAACTGTTGGTACTGTTCCTTTAGCTTTGAAAATTCAGCTTCTAATCTTGTTTGTTCCAGTTTGGAATTATTTAGAAGACTTTTCAAGTTTTTATGGTCAGTCTGTAAAACTTCAGTTTCTTTTACAAGCTGATTATATGTATGGTTCAACCTATAATTAGAAATCATGACAGAAATAGAATTAGATTCCTTAATAGCTTTCACTGTAATTTACACAATGTGAAAATACTGTGGATCACAGACATATTTAGAGAATATAAAAGGCTCTTTTGCCAGTGACTAAACTCTTCAAAAATAATCTATTCTGTAAAACTCGATTAAAAAAATTCAGACTACTCTTCCCTTGACATCTTCCAGCATTTAAATGTTTAAGAAGTAAAGACACTTATAATTTTATCATTAAAATGTGAAGTACTAATAAGAAAATAAATAGATTAAAGGACAAAAGAGACAATAACCAATCCAGTTTAGATTTCATAGAGAATTTTAAAATTCTAAAATTCAATGGATAAACAAACTATTGTTTTTCAGATAAGTCTTTTTTTTTTTTTTTTTTTGGTGAAAGAGCTCTTTCAAGGTTTTGCTTAAAGCCTTTTCTTCCTTTACAACATAGACATGAATGCATAAACGCTGGTATAGAACAGCTTTGAGAGACAGAGAATGCTGAGAATCACCCTTCCCTTTCAAACCTGCAGAATCTTCTCATTCAAGATCATCATACTCAATTTCTTATCATTTAGGCTAAGCTCTTTCTCAGAAGGCTACTCAGTAATGAATAAAATTAGATTCCTAGAATGCCTATCCAAGCTCACCAACTGTCCCAGTTTGTTGCAAAACCCAACAAGGTTAGGTTCAAGATGGGGCTTTGACACTAAATGCCTTCCCCAATGTTATGTGTGTAAAAAAAAAATTTAAAAAAAGACCTTGTCATGGGGCACCTGGGAGGCTCAGTCGGTTGAGTGTCCAACTTTGGCTCAGGTCATGATCTCACAGCTTGTGGGTTTGAGGCCTGGGTAGGGCTCTGTGGTGAGGGCTCAGAGCCTGGAGCTGCTTTTGATTCTGTGCCTCCTCCTCTCTCTGCCCCTCCCCTGCCTGCACTTTCTCTCTCATTCAAAAATAAATAATAAAACATTTAAAAAAATTAAAAAAGACCCTGTCTTTGTATTCTATAATTTGTCACAATTTGGTCTTCTACTGAACATACCTTAAAGATGGATCCTTCTTGATTCTAGCTTGGTGCTGAGCTTACTGAAGTTCAAATCCCCTAGTACACTATTTCTAGTTATAACTATTAGTAAATTAAAAACTAGAAACTTAGAGGGATTTTTTTTGTAAAGGAAAAGAAAAGGAATTAAAAAATGGATTATATTAAATTCATAATAGGACAACAGTCAATGAATGACCTTCATTTGAATTTTTTTGTGCTGCCTTTTAGCACTTCACCTATGGTTAAGATTCTAAATGCAGTGCCAATGTTCAGGCTGCTTAAACTTTCAAAGGTTTCTAAAAACCTTTTGAAATGTACCCTTATAAAGCAGGCTGATTACCAGTTGGCAAGTTTTGATTTTTCCAAAGCTACAATTTAAAAAATAATTGCCCCATGGCAATATGACAACCATTAATACCTAAGACAGTTAAAAATAAAAGTTCAAATCAGTCAGCTAGAAAATAGGAGGCTGCTCACTTGTAGCAACTTTGAAAGACAAGAACTGAGATACCAGACTAGCAAAAAGACAGACATAAAGAATCAGATTTCATTACATTCTATAGCAATAGAGCATGTAAATGCTATCAAGATACAAAGATTCCTTTATATAATGTGGCTTAAAAACTTAATTAGTTGAATAAATCAAGAGAGAAACAGTAAGAGAAAACAAGGCACCCAGGTTTTCAAGCCATTTTATAATGAGCTGCATGATTTTGTTGGGTAATTTACTTGTTGCTCTGGGGTCTTTTTAAAAATTCTAGGGGGACCTTGGGTGGCTCAATTGGTTAAGTGTCCGACTTTGGCTCAGGTCATGATCTCACAGTCCGTGGCCGAGTTGGGCTCTGTGCTGACAGCTCAGAGCCTGGAGCCTGCTTCAGATTCTGTGTCTCCTTCTGTGTCTGCCCCTCTCCCGCTCAAGACATTAAAAAAAATTCTAATTTACAGATGGTAATGCAAAGGGGCAGTATATACTCTGAATGTAATGAATAATATAAAACTAGAATATATGAATATTTATTACCTATCATTTTCACCACAAAGTTTCTTATATTCTGCAGCTATAGTCTCATGGTTTTTATTTTCAAGGAGCATTTTTTCCTGTTCTACTTTCAGTGTTTTTTCCAAATCTTCCAACTGTCCTTTCCGTTTTAGTAACTGATTGTAACTGGGGAAAAAAACAAAGTATTTGGTTTATAATTATTTAGAAAAAGGATATACTTTAGAAACAAGGAAAACAAGAGTAATTTATTAATGAGTATCAGATAACATGATAAATTTCCTATATAAATTATCTTAGATCTGTTTAACATAAAATTTATTATATTATCTAAAAAAGATAATAAATTACCGATCTTCAAGGTCTTTATGTTCTACTTCAAGATTTTTGTGGGCAGACTTTAGAGTTCCATGTTTAGTGATGAGAGACTCATACTCTGAAGCCTGCCGTTCATGAAGAAGTTCCAGCTTTTCATGATCTTTGATCAGAGAATCATAGAGAGATTTCAGATCTTCTCGCTCTTTGATTACAGCTTCATTTTCATTTTCTAAAGAAGACTGCTGGATTAGGAGTTGTGCATTCTGATTCATAAGTGACGTACTTTGGGAATTAAGGGTAGAATTTTCAACCTATAAGAAAGCATATTGTTAATCAGACATAAATAGCTTCCTATTTTTCGAGAAGACACAAATATGTGGTATGTGTTTATTACAGATAAAATAATTTTCCCACGTTAAAAACTATTCAAAATATAATTCTAATGGCAATATAAAAAATATAAAAGATAATACTGACTTTAAGAAGTCCTATATAAATCACAACAGATATATTCATACTGAGAAAGTGTGGTTTTTACAAGTATGCCAAAGAAAAAGGCTACAATTTAATTTTTATTTCTGGCAGATGTTATTAAAAATTATGAAATATATACCATGTATATGTTTTGGGTTGAATTATTTTAAATGAAGGTGATTAGAAACAATTTGTATGCCACTCATGAAAAGGTACAGAATCTAAAATGCTAATTTATCATTTCCTAAAAATTGAGTTGACAGAACTGAAAAATTACTTGTGACATTTCAACTAGAAATTTTCTCAAGAGTCTACATTAACTTAGCATGTGTTTTACCATTTGGAAAAGAGTTACAGAAAGATCTTTCAGATCTGGAGATGGAATTTTTTTCCTCTGGCTCTTTAAGAGGTTTCAAATAGTTAACACATTTCCCGACCTGATCATTCTATTTGAAAAAATACTGCAGCATTAATTGCAAGATCTCAACTAAGGAAAAGTCTGAGGACAAAATTCTCATGTTCTGTTGTTTTCTAATAACTTATATGAAAGCTGTAAAAATGAAATAAGCAATGATATGTTGCAACCATTCTCTAAAGCAAGGGTTTCTGCTTAATTACAATCAACTT
The DNA here is from genome assembly GCF_003009895.1 of Hyaena hyaena. Classification (NCBI taxonomy): domain Eukaryota; kingdom Metazoa; phylum Chordata; class Mammalia; order Carnivora; family Hyaenidae; genus Hyaena; species Hyaena hyaena. The sequence continues at coordinate 187,908 of NW_024080964.1, read as the reverse complement.
GCTGAAACAGGTAAAAGGCCATTAAGTAAATATAAATAAAATAAAGATGAAATTATATTTTAACTAAGTATTTTATTTTGCTTATTTATTTTTTTAATGCTGAGCCTTTCTGGCAGGTGCTGCTGCAGCTCCCCTGGCTCCTCATGCAGCTGTTGTGCTTCACTATGGCCCTGTGCATTCTCGTAAATAAATGTACTTAAATAATTTAAATAATAAAAGTATTTTAAATAAAAATTTTAAAATATAAAAATAGTTTTTTAATATTTTAAATAAAGAGAAAATTACTTTTTTTTGTTCATTGAATGAATTTATTAGTTAACATTTAGAGGCTGACATTTTAAAAACTGTTGTAATCTGAAGTCTGGTATAGCACTAAATAGAGTTTATCGCCCATTATCTCCCATTAAATACACTCACTAAGAAACAATGTTACCATGTCCAGTTATCCTTATTTTAAGAGCATAATTCAAACATCTGGTTGCACATCCCCAAATATTACATTACAACCTGAAGCTTCGCATTCTGTGTTTGAAGAGTAGTATTCTGTTCCTGTAATGATACCGTCTGCCTCTGAAGTGCAAGAATCTGAGCCTGCAAATTATTGTTCTGTGTCTCAAGTTGCTTCAGTTGAGTTTTCAGTGCTTGCTTCTCTGCTTGCAATGTAGCATTCTTAATAAAGAAAACACATTTTAAAAAGCAACAAACATTTGTGTAACAGATATTAGAATTTTATAACAACTATTACCATTATAATCCAAAAAACCCCAACAATCTTAAAAGAGTTAAACAGTTCCCCACTATTCCAAATTATAAAGAGAGATTTAATCTAAGAGAAAGAAAGATAATACTAAAACCTTACCATACTATTGCGTCTCTATACTGTAATGCTTTAGAGCATCCGAAAAATAAAATATTCCTTTCTCAAAAATTAACACAAGAAATTAGAATGGAGAGAGGGAGGCAAACCATAAGAGACTCCTAAATACAGAGAACTAACTGAGGGTTGTTGGAGGGGAGGTGGGTAGGGGGATGGACTAAAAGGGTGATGGGCATTAAGGAAGGTACTTTTTGGGATAAACACTGGGTGTCATATGTAAGAGATGAATAACTGGATTCTACTCCCGAAGCAAAGACTACACTATATTAACTAACTTGAATTTAAATTAAAAAAAAAAAAAGAAGCTAGAATGGGGTTGTTAATATCATTTTTGTGTTGTTCAAAAGTGTGTGGGATTGTGTCTAGCCAATGAAGTGCACATTAATTGCCCAAAGGCAAATATATATGTAGGCAAGTGTTGGTCCCATGGGTAGCAGCAAAACTATTTTATAAACACAAATTTGGAAGAGAAGCAGGAACAATTTCAGCCATGTGTTTAAAAAAATTTAGGCCATAATTGACCTAACAGATGTTACATATTTTCTTTAGTTATTTTTTTCCATAGTATAAAACACTCACTAAAACTCTATCTCGCCCATAGGACTTCTGGAGCAAATCCAAACAAAACATACAATTTTCAATTTTTCCAGTACATTTGACCATATTTCAATTTTATAGTTAAACAGTTGAATTACTATGCAAATCGTAGATCATTATTAATTTAATGCAAAATATATTAAAAGGTTTGCCATAGTTTAGATTAATTCTAAATAACATTTCATAAAAAATTAGTATCAAAAAGTATAAACAAAGGACTCTCTAGAAAACTCAAATAAAACTTTATACATAAAAAGGCCAGAATTTGTTGCACATTACTGCGATACGCATAAAAAATTACACTGAACCACAACAATTCACTTTTATCATATCTACACAGGGGACAAAGGAAACATTCATTTTATATACTTTCATGTTACATATACTACATGTCACTGTATGAAAGCGAGTAATGATTTAATCCAAACATTATGCCACAAAATCAAAGCTGAGGAAGCCAAAGGCTTTAAGGCTTTAAGATGGGTTTTGGTATTGTCCTCTTATGCTCATTTGTTCAGATAAAAGGGATGAAAAAATTTACACTGGAAAAGTAATATGGAGGGGCGCCTGGGTGGCTTAGTCGGTTAAGCGTCCGACTTTCGCTTAGGTCATGATCTCGTGGTTCGTGGGTTTGAGCCCCGCGTCGGGCTCTGTGCTGACTGCCAGCTCAGAGCCTGGAGCCTGTTTCAGTCTGTGACTCCCTCTCTCTCTGACCCTCCCCTACTCACGCTGTCTCTCTCTCTCTCCTAGAAATAAATTAAAAAAAAAAAAAAAAGTAATATAGAACCACTAATGTATTTATATATTATCTTAATACACCAAAGAAGTGAACCATTTTCCACTTATGTATGTTAAGTACTCTGTAGTTCAGGTTTTAATAAACCAAAATGTACAAGTTCTAATGGTAAGTCTGGGTATCCCTACAGGAAAAGGAAAAACTCCTATAGTCTATAAAAGAATAAAAGAGAGTAGAAAGTAGAAACTAATTTGACAATAAACTATTTGTAAAAAAAAAAAAAAAAAAAAAAAAAAGAGAGTAGAAAGGATATCTCAGAGCAGGAAAAAATTTACAATGGAGAAGTTATGAGGTTAGTAAATACACTGGCAAAAACATCAAAATTACCAGTCTAATATAGGGTTAGCCATCTTTACAAATCATCATCTAAAATAAAATGGCTAAAATATGGCAACTAAGTACTATTTTTCCAATAGAAATTTACAAAGGAAGTCAATGGGAAAAGATTTACCTTACAGAACCTTACAAGTTTTTCTGAAATAGTTATTAGTCCAAGTGTGTGTCTATGTGTGTGTATATATATAAATGATGAAGGTGTGTGTCTATGTGTGTGTGTATATATATATATGTATGTATATATATATAATCACTGAATTATTAAAAACAGGCATTCATATACAGCTGATAAATATATAAAGATGTAAAATAGCTCACCAATTTAAAACATACAATTTAAAATATTTTCTTTCTGTTTTAATAAAAATTAAAAAGCTGGTAATACCAAACGTATATCTAAAAAAATAGGTACTCTATTAGAAGGATTGAAAACTAATCTGATTAGGCTAATATGATGATATCAGTTAAAATTATACACGTACATACATACAGAGATATGTATATATACCCTCTGGCCTATAGATTCCACTGTCAGGAACATATTATACATAGATTTTCATTGCAGCAAGATCTGAAAATAACCTCAATGTCCATCAATGTGGGATTTATTTAAATTAACATCCATACTACAGAATAATATGTGTTCACTAAACAAAATGAGATAAATCTATATTTGCCTAAAATAGAGAGATCCCCAAAATAACATAATTGAAAAATGCAAATAGAAATACTGTATAGCAGATCCCACAGATATGACTTTGTAAAAGAAATACCCTCCCAGACATACAGATGGCTAACAAACACATGAAAAGATGCTCAATATCACTCATCATCAGGGAAATATAAATCAAAACTACAATGAGATACCACCTCACACCTCTCAGAATGGCTTAAATTAACAACACAGAACACAGATGTTGGAGAGGATTCAGAGAAAAGGGGGACACTTTTACACTGTTGGTGGGAATGGAAACTCGTATAGCCACTCTGGAAAACAGTATGGAGGTTTCTCAAAAAGTTAAAAATAGAACTACCCTATGATTCAGCAATTGCACTACTGGGTATTTACCCAAGGATACCAAATCACTGATTCAAAAGGATACATCCACCTTGATGTTTACAGCAGTGCTATCAACAATACCCAAATCACGGAAAGAGCCCAAATGTCCACTGACCGATGAATGGATAAAGAAGTTGTGGCATATAGGGATGCCTGGGTGGTTCAGTCGGTTAAGCTTCAGACTCTTGATCTCAGCTCAGGTCACGATCTTACGGTACATGAGTTTGAGCCCCACATCAGGCTCTGTGCTGACAGAGTGGAGCCTGCTTGGGATTTTCTCTCTCCCTCTCTCTCTGCCCCTCTCCTACTCTCTCTCAGAAATAAATAAAACTTAAAAAAAAAAATCAAAAAAGAAAAAAGGAGTTTATATGTATGACAGAATATTATTTGGCCATTAAAAAGAATGAAATCTTACCATTTGCCACCACGTAGATGGAGCTAGAGAGTATTAGGCTAAGCAAAATAAGTCATTCAAAGAAAGACAAATACCGTATGATTTCACTCATATGTAGACTTTAAGAAATGTAACAGATGAACACAGGAGTAAGAAACAAAAGGGGCAAACCAGAAAACAGACTTTTAACTACAGATAACAAACTGAGGGTTGGTGAAGGGGAGGAGGGCATGGTGATAGGTTAAATGGGTGATGGGTATTAAGGAGGACACTTGTGATGAACATGGGGTATTATATATAAGTAACGAATCACTAAATCCTACACCTGAAACTAGTATATTGTATATTAAGTAACTAGAATTTAAATCTTGGACAAAAAAAAGAAATCTACTTTTTAAAAAAATTTTCTGTTTATTTTTGAGACACAGAGAGACCAAGCACGAGTGGGGGGGGGGGGGGGGAAAGGGAGACAGAATCCGAAGCAGGCTCCAGGCT
>NW_024080964.1:119164-183335 GCF_003009895.1 Hyaena hyaena | reverse complement strand
AGAGAGAAAGGGAGACACAGAATCTGAAACAGGCTCCAGGCTCTGAGCTGTCAGCACAGAACCCGATGCGGGGCTCGCACCCATGAACCATGAGATCATGACCTGACCCGAAGTCTGATGCTTAATGGACTGAGCCACCCCGGCACCCCAAAAGAAATCTACTTTTATATAAAGATAAATCATTTTTCTGGGAAAACTGTTTAGTGATTACTTCTGGATGAAAAAGTATGAATCAACACTGTAGGAAATTAAATTTTGGCATATGGCTTTAAAGTTTGCAAAACATGTTACATTAAAACACAATAGCAACAACCACAACTATTTTACCTGTTAGCATATATATTCCAAAAGCTCATTCATCGTTAGAGGATAAATGTTTGGTAAATTTATTTGATTAGTGTTCCTTGTCAAGTATTTCTCCAACTCACTCAGAGAATATTTACTGTGTCTGCTATCCACAAGGCTTAAGTCTACATACTGAAGGACAGTGGGGAAAAAAGAAAGACAAGCTTTCTGCTTTTAAGGAGCTTTTTTCGATTAGACAACCAAAAACTTAAGAAATAATATGATTTCACTAGTGAAATGTGCTATGAAGAAACTAAATAAGGCAGTGGGTTGATATTAAATGGCTTAGATTAGAATAGCTACTTGACTGAGGGAGGGGTCCGGAAAGACCTCTCTCAGGAGATGTGTCACGTGAGGCCTGGATACTGAGGGAAGCTAGCCATGTGTTCCAGGTAGAGGACACAAACATAAAGGTCTGGAGCAAACAGAGAAGGTCAATAGGACTAGAATTAATTTACTTGTTATATACCAGGCATTGTTTTGTGTTTTCCAGGTATCGAGTATAGTAATACTATCTCCAGATTAATAAACAGAGGGGGTGGAAGAGTGGTATGGTATAAGGCCAGCAATACAGGCAGGACAAAGTCAGAAATGATTTTACAGGACACTGAAAAATTTGAATTTTATATATTTTTTTAATTTTTATTTTTTTAAAATTTATTTTTGAGAGACAGAGACAGTGTGAGCAGGGGAGGGTCAGAGAGAGGGAGAGACACAGAATCCGAAGACAGGCTCCAGGCTCCAAGCTAGCTGTTAGTACAGAGCCCAACACGGGGCTCGAACCTATGAACCATGAGATCATGACCTGAGCTGGAGTCAGATGCTCAACTAACTAGGCCACCCAGGTGCCTGTAAATTTTTTAATTTTTATTTTATTTTTGAGAGTAAGACAGTGATCATGAGCACGGAAGGGCAGAGAGAGAGGGAGACACAGAATCCAAAGCAGGCTCCAAGCTTCGAGCCCCACGAACTCAGGAAGTGTGAGATCATGACCTGAGCCATAATCAGACACTTAACCAACTGAGCCACCCAGGTGGCCCCGGATTTTACTCTAATTGGAAGGGGAAGCCATTTCAGATTTTAAGTAGAAAAGTGGTAAGACTAAGTTTATGTTTTAAAACACAACTCTGTCTACTGTAACAGGAATGGGTTAGACTGTGCCAGGCGTGGAAGGGGGAAGACAGCCCTGGGAGGATATTCTGTCATCCAGATGAGAGATGATAGCACCGGAGACGAGAGTGGCAGCAGCAGCAAGAGGACAGAAGTAGACAGGCTTGGGGTCTATTTTCACAAGAGGTGACAAAGCTTGCTTGTGGACTTATATGAGGGTGATGTAGAAATGTATATTAAATTATTACTCTTCAGTCCTTTATTACATTGTAAAATAAATCAGTCAAGAAAGTATAAATGAACAAAGCTCCAAAATCAGATTAAAAATGTTTTCTGAGTTATACATCCAATGATGTATAACTTCTAAAAATTCTTATTCCTACAAAAATTTAAAAATACTTACATTTCTTTCTACTTCAATTAATCTGTCTTTAACTTTCAGAAGCTCTCTAGTCGTTTCTTGACTTTCTCGCTCCCATTTATTGTCTTCACCAGAAGTTGGAGGAGAGCTCTGAACCATCCTTTCTTCATCTTGTCTCTGTTTGAGAGCTTCATAGTTCTTTTTCACCTAATATTTTATTTAAAATATTATAATGGGGAGAAAAATACATAAATACATATATTTTAATGGGGAGAAAAAAATCACCAAAATATTACCTCTCACAATTACACTCTGCACTGGTCTAGTGAATATGAAAGACACTTCATGTAAAACTGTGATAAATAATATGTATGACTACCATTACTAGCATGATCACAATTTATGCTTTGTAAAGTGCAAATCCTTTCCTTCTGGAAAATATTAAATACACTCTGCTTATACTCTAATAATATATTCTGTAATTTCAGATCCTGTTTTTTTATGATGAAGAATGTATTAACTGGATAAAGACATGTTGTTAAATATTAATAATTGGGTTTTCTGACATATGTATAGCTGATTTAGAGATTTCAGAGATCCCCATGTAAAGAACAAATGAAGACTTGACATATAATAATTATTTCTAAAAAGATACCAAAAGTGGAAGAAGTATCTGTGTATGTCTGCTCATGTAAGAAGGATATGTTACTCAGAATGAGTTATATTAACAGATAAAATTAATGACTTCTTTATTCAGATTCTAAACCACATATAATGACTACATTTTATAGAAAGTGAACAATCCAAGGATATACTTTACCCAGGGTTTTCTGCTGTGAGTATGACTAAATCTTACTTTAAGAAAGCCCACTCAATACTAACAACTGGGTAATGTTACATTACCAAAATTACTGATTAACTTAATAGCTCTCTTCAATTTAGACTGATTATTATTATACTTATCTTGGATCATTACATTTTCCGAGGAGACATTTATACTTAATTTCTAAATTAAAGCCCAAACTTTATATTAAGGCAAAAACATAAATGTTTCAAATAATTAAACATCTAGGGGGACCGGGTGGCTCATTTGGTTGAGCATCTGACGACTGATTTCAGCTCAGGCCATGATCCCACAGTCCATGAGATCGAGCCCAGCATCCAGCATTGTCAGCATGGAGCCTGCTTAGGATTCTCTCTCCCTCTTTCTGACCCTTCCACACTTGTGCACATGCCCATGTGTTCTCTCCCTCTCTCTCTCTCAATAAATTAATTTAAAATAAAAATAGAATAAAATAATTCAACATCTAAAGCAATCTTTAGGAAGCTTATGACTCAAAACAATAAACTTTGCTATTATGGAGTTAGAAAATAATGAAGTAAGACTGAAGACAAAAGCTGCCCTAGATAGAATATAATTTAAAGCATGGCTGAATGATCGAATAGATGTTTTGGGATCCTAACTTTACAGTTTTCAGGGTTTTTAAAATTACTTTGAATACCCTAATTACAGAAGAGTGACATCATTTCTTGTCTCCCATTTTACATGAATTCTCCACAGCATGTTTTTTTCTAAGCTTATAAAGACTACAGACTTATGCCATTATTAAGAAGGAGAGCTGAGAGTAATACACAAAGATTTTAAAAAAAATTTTTTTTAATGTTGTATTTATTTCTAGGAGAGAGAGAGAGAGAGCGAGCGTGAGTAGGGGAGGGTCAGAGAGAGAGGGAGTCACAGACTCTGAAACAGGCTCCAGGCTCTGAGCTGGCAGTCAGCACAGAGCCCAACGCGGGGCTCGAACCCACAAACTGCGAGATCATGACCTAAGCGAAAGTCGGACGCTTAACCAACTAAGCCACCCAGGCGCCCTAAAGCTTATTTTTTTTAGCCCATTGTTCTTATAACTACATTTCAACAATTGTCCCTTTACCTTATATATCATTAATTAGAATCCCTGATTTATGTTCATATAAAAAATGACATATTTTCCATCGAGGTTTCTTAGAGGCAGCATATAGGTGTGTCATGCCTTTTTACTTTATTTATTAACCTCAGTCTCTCAACTGAGGTGTTTAGACCTTTTATATTTAATGTGATTATTGATCTGGTTTGGTTTAAAACTACCATTTGTTATTACATTTTCTATTTGTCCAATCTGTACTTTGTTCCTCATTTTTTCTTTTTCTGTTTTCTGGGTTTTTTATAATTCTATTTTATTTTCTTTGCTGGCATATTAGCCATACCTTTTTGGTCATACTATTGTAGCAGTTACTTCAGGCATTCAACCCATACTTAACTTTCATAGTCTTCAAGTGATAATAGTATAAAGAGCCAGAACTGTTTAATTCCACTTGAATGGCAGGAAGCTAGTCCAGTAATAGTTATGCCAAAATGGCTGGAGATGGAAGACAATGACGGCATTTTGAATCTCTGCCTTCTAGACTTGAAATACATGTATACTAACCCACACCCAAAACCCAATCACTTTCTGGTTGAGTAGCTTCATCAAGTTGACTTTCTTATAACCGAGATAGTACAGATTAATTAAATCTGACACCAAATTTTACTTTAATTTTTTGGATAATCCTTTATGTTAACTATGCAAAATTCTAGAGTTTCTTCTGTAACAATATATATTTCATGGAACAAATAACAATGATGGTATGGGCAAATGGGGAACAAAATCTTTTTCCTTTTCTGCATGGGAAATTCATCTTTGGTAATGGTCTTTCGAAATCTGAGAAAACTGGAACATTCTGTTACCAGGCAAGCTTGCATGTGAGAAAAATTACCTAACTGGTAAATTATATTTGGACTAGAAGAACTAGAAATACCTAATAGGAGTCTGTATCTTTAGACTTCCCTGACTGCAACAACTCTTAAAATTAGTATATCCATTGTAGAGATCTTATACCTATGCCTTCAGGGTTTTTGCAAGAGATGATGACTACTATGGAGCATAAAGTCTCAAAGCAAGGGGAGCTCCTGCAAGTTCAATGTGAATTCCATCGTCTTGCACTTGAACTGTCATCTGGTGGGAATATGACTCTCAGACAATTATATTAAGAGGGACCCCTGACAATGCCTGGCTATATATTTGTATTTAGAACCAAGTGGTTCTAAATGTGGCCCACAGTAATCTTGTCAATCTGAATGTTTGATTGCTCTTGCCTTGCTTATTTCAACAGAATTACTCCAAACATCACAAGAAAACAGATCTGGGAAAAAACCTCATATTTATGAGATCAGGTGCTTTCATATACCACACATACTATTTGCCTCTACTTGGTATCCTCAAACCCTATCTTTGCCTATCAAACTTTTATCTGGATTTTCAATAGAAGTGTGTCAGAGTGAAGTGTCAGTATCACACTGAAAGCTTTTCCCAATGGAGTAAGACTACCTCTTCTCCATACCATTCCCACAATACTGATATGCCTCTTACTGCATGGGGGACATATGCACATGAAACAGAATTTCATAAATTACGGTAAATATAGTTTGTTATAAACTAAAAGAACCAAGATCTGTTATTCTCAAATTTAAGAAAAAGACAAAATATTAATGATGTTGCTTTTTGTTTCCTACTTTACATTTTTCTGTCCAAATATTTGACAATTAAAATTCCTTCCACGGAAATCACTTACTGTTTTAAGTTCTTGGCGCAACTGCTGGTTATAATTTGTGGATTCTTCTAATCGAGCTTCTAAAGCAGCAATTTTTTCTTCTTTAATTTCAAGAGACTTCTTTAGAGTAGATTCTAATTTTGATTCCAAAAGCTTGTACCTGCTATCCAAGTACAAAAATAACAGAGTTCATCACTGGAGGTCAAAAGTTATTTTTAAAGATCATTATGACCATAGACACTGTTACCATAAAGAGGTCTTATGAAATAGCATTTTTTTAAGAGGGAAATTATTCTATTGCTCCATTCCTCCCTTTAAACTATTCCTGGTTATAAAAAAAGAAAAAACAAAACTCAACTGAGTCAATGGAGCTCCAAATTAGAGCCTAGATTGTCAAAAGCAAAAATTTATGCTCAAAAAAGGCATCTGGAAGATTTAAGTCCCAAAATTTTCTAATTTTATAAGGATAGAGTCTATAGGATAAGAAGTAGATGGGTTTATTATATTATTAAGCATTTGTCTATGATATGAGTGTGTTAAGGTATTTATATAAGGAGATAGGTGTAGTTAAGCTTAAAACTTACAGAAGGGTAGAGTACTTGCAGAGTATTTTAGAAAGGGAATGATAGACCAAAGATACTAGATACTGGTAAGAGAGTAGGAAGAGGCAAATGTGAATACCAATATTTCAGTTATCTTTTTGAATGGTGGTTTTATTAATAATTACATTATTTGCAGTTAATAAATTTTTTACAAAAATGAACAGTTTGAGAGTGAATCACAAACTAAAGAAGATCATGACTGATTCTTATACCTGAGAACCTAATGACTAAACCAAATAAAAACCTAAAGTACATATATGAGAAATTTTGTCACATTCTGCCTTTCACTGTAATTTGTGTACACACACATACACACACACACACACACACCCCTACTTAACCAGTTTTACACACACACACAACTCTGCTTAACCAGTTTTTAAAAATTTCTTTTATTTATTATATTTAAAAAATAGTTTGTCAAGTTGGTTTCCATATTAACACCCATTGCTCATCCCTACAAGTGCCCTCCTCCATGCCCATCACCCCCCTTCCCTTCCCCCCCACCCCCATCAGCCCTCGGTTTGTTCTCAGCATTCAAGTCTCTTATGGTTTGCCTCCCTCCCTCTCCCCCACTACTTCTCTCCTTCTTCTCCTCCATGGCCAGGTTTTAAGTTCAATGAGCACAGAGAACAAATCTCATTCATTTTGGTACTGGCTTGAATCAACACATATTTTTAAAGCATTTAATGAATCTAACTTTGGATATATTGAGTATCAGATGCCTGAGTTGCCTATAAACTGTCCAGCTAGAGATGTCCACTAAGCAGAGAATAATGTGACTGTCAGATAAGATGATGGATGGCAATGCATAGCATACAGAACAAATGATTAAGAGGCCTGAGAACATAACCCTAGGAAACTACAGTTAAAACCTTGGGTTGTAACTTGTTCTACAAGTGTTCTGCAAGTTGAAGAAACATTTCTAATAAATTTTAACTTGATAAACCAGCAATGTCTTGCAAAACAAGTAGTACATGATGCTAAACATCACATGATCACAACCGAGCCAATGGTTCTTGAAATGTGCTTTGATATGCCAGTACTGTGGATTACAAGCCATGTTTCCAGAATGAATTATACTTGCAACCCAAGGTTTTACTGTATATTGAAAGACACAGGAAAACAGCTGTTAAAAAAGAAAGACTAGAATGACCCCTTAGCACTCTATTTGTAACTCTATCACTAAATTTACTTTGTTGCATTCCACCTATTTATACATTCAAATCCATAACCTAGACTACCTATTCCTTTATGGGAAGAATAATATTTTAATTGTAACTTGAAAGGGTCAGAGAGAATGACACTAATGAGAAAGATGAAAAGGTTAGACTAATAGGAACACCATCTGAGATTAGAGGTAAAGACAGATGTAGATATACATAAATTCCAAGACAGAAGGGATGAAATGTTAAAAGAATTTATGTCTGTAAACTTTTATTTTCTTTGTGACGCTAAGATTAATGTAATGGTTAAGAAAGAAGCTGGTTTAGTGGCTTAATTAAGACACTTCTTTTCCTTATCGACTGAATTTGATCATGGTCTCAATTTCATTTCCTAAAACACTGAGTTCAATATATACCTTTATTTCTATTTCTAATGCTTTCATTATATACATAAATGTAGACTAATGAACAAATCACATCTTGTCTAGACTATTTCAATAGCTTCCTAACTGATCTCTTTGCCTCCACTTTGCCCTTTTTCTAATCCATCTTCCTTTTTTAAAAAAGTATTTTGAGAGAGAGAGAGAGAGAGAGAACGAGAACGCACACACGAGTGGGAGAGGGGCAAAAAGAGGGAGAGAGAATCCCAAGGAATCTCTATACTGTGAGTGCAGAGCCTGATGCAGAGCTCGAACTCAATGAACTGTGAGACCATGAGCTGAGCTGAAATCAAGAGAAGGATGCTTAACAAACTGAGCCACCCAAGCGCCCCTTTCTAATTCATCTTTCACATCACTCTAAGTGGGTGCCTGGGTGTGTCAGCTGGTTGAGTGTACGACTTTTGATTTTCAGCTTAGGTCATGATCCCAGGGTCATGGGATCGAGACCTGTGTTAGGCTCTGTGCTGAGCTGGAGCCAACTTGAGACTCTCTCTCTCCTCCTCTTTCTGTTTACTCCTCTCCCCCATTTGCAGATTCTCTTTCTCAAAACAGAAAAAAAGTTCTCAGGGTGCCTGGGTGGCTCAGTCGGTTAAGCCTCTGACTTTGGCTCAGGTCATAATCTTGTGGTTCGTGGGTTCAAGCCCCGCATCAGGCTTTGTGCTGACAGCTAGCTCAGAACCTGGAGCCTGTTTCAGACTGTGTCTCCCTCTCCCTCTGACCCTCCCCTGCTCACACTCTCTCAGAAATAACTTTTAAAAAAACATTAAAAAAAGAAAAAAAAGAAAAAAATTCTCAACACATCTTTGTGCTTTATTTGCATGGAATGCCCTTCCACACCACTTCCACCTTGCATGGTTCAGTCAGTCTTTAAGGTTCAGCTGAAACATTATCATTTCTTTGATGCTTGGTGATCATTTTTAAGAGCTCAATTAACAGTGAGTAGCTGTCTGAATTAAGGCTTGAGAAGAGGTGCCAAACAATATGAAAGACCCATCTACAGTTGGGTTCTAAAAGGGTAGGTTAGGGTAGCTACATGGTTTATTGTTTGTTTTTTCCCCTCTGCTATTTAAATGTCTTACATACACATGACAGGTAATAAATCTGTTTAAATAAAGAAGAGATGCATATTCAGTATCTATATTAAGAGGCAGTCAACTAAATTGGTCCTTAACTATCTATTTAACTCAAATAAAAAGGTTTTCATGGAACAGCTGTATGATTAACCCAATTACAGTTACTTGAATTCAGTGCTAGAACTAATGCCTCAAATTACTTCTATTTGTTATTACAGAATATTTGAGTATAAACCAACCTATTCTTAACTCTGAATATTTTCAAAATGATAAAGATAAATCTCAAATAATCAGCATTAATTTTTCCTATATACATTTATTTAATATAGAATATAAATACTATAACAGTAACAATGGGTAGACAATAAAATACAAATTCTACTAAAAAACTCCAATGAATTAAAATCTAGTCTACAAAAACTGTATTTTTAACAATATACACTTCCAGTCTAGCTGGAATCGCACGGCTAAATTGTAGACTACTTAAAAAATCTGATTAACTGGTTCATAGCAGCACTCTCCAGAATAGCTAAAACATGGAAAGAGCCTAAGTGTCCATCAACAGACGAATGGATCAAGAAGATGTGGTTTATCTATACCATGGAATACTACATGGCAATGAGAAACAATGAAATCTGGCCATGTGTAGCAACATGGATGGACCTTGAGGGTGTTATGCTGAGCGAAATAAGTCAGGCAGAGAAGGACAAATATCATATGTTTGCACGTATAGGAGGATTAGGAGGAACTTGACGGAGGAACAAGGGGGAGAAGGGGGGAAATGGTGGGGGAAAGGGAGAGAGGCAAACCATGAGAGACTCTTGAATGCTGACAAAAACTGAGGACTGATGGGTGTGGGGGGGAGGGGGGGATGGGCATGGAGGAGGGCATTTGTGGGGATGAGCACTGTTATGTGGAAACTAATTTGACAATAAACTATTTGTAAAAAAAATAAAATAAAATAAAACATTTATTTCATCCTCAAAAAAAAAAAAACACAAAATAAAACATACTAAAAAAAAATCTGATTAACTGTTTGAAAGACTGTAATTACCATGGGAGAAAAATTTTTTAACCTTATATTAATCATTCTCGAAATTAAAGGGCATATAACGTAATTTTTTATTGTTTGTCACCTTACTTTTCCACATTATTTTTATTATTTTTTAAAGTAGGCTTCATGCCCAGTGTGGAGCCCAATGTGGGGCTTGAATTCACAACCATAAGATCAAGACCTGAGCCAAGATCAAGACTCAGACGCTTAACAGACTAAGCCACCCAGGCGGCCCATTCCACATTATTTTCTTTTTCATGTTTACTTCTTTTGAGAGAGACAGAGAGAGAGAGAGAGAGAGAGAGAGAAAGAAATAGAGAAGGAGAGGCAGAAAGAGAGAGAAAGAAAGAATCCTAAGTAGGCTCCATGCTGTCAGCACAGAGCCTGACACAGGGCTCGAAACCATGAGCCCTTACATCATGACCTGAGCCAAAATCAAGAACCAGACGCTTAACTGACTGAGCCACCCAGATACCCCTCCACATTATTTTTATACCTTAGTTACTTCAGCGTATTTTCCTTTGTTTCATATTTCTCCTCTCACTCTTTAAGTCCACTTTTGGCACACAATATAAAGAATTGAGGCATTTAAGCACATGATTCAAATAAAAACTAACTTCGTATTTCAAGAGAGAGGGTTTGTTGTTAATGTCTCATTTTACTTTCATAGGTAGTCTCTGCTCTTCTGCTACATGAGTGGCTTCTTGTTTCCCTATTATGTAACTATTATAGTAACATTTTAGCATTTTTATTGTATTAGGTTGTGTTTATCTGAGTTTTTACTTTTTTTCTTATAGAACTTTCTCTATGGGAAGAGAGAAACCAGAAAAAGGGTGAAATATGTAAATATTCTGTAGCTAGTATAGGAGAGAAGGTTTGAGCAAAAAAATAACAATAATTTTAACTGTTTGTGAAACAGATTTAATACTCACCTGTCATCAGTACTCTGCTCATCATGCAAGAGTCGCTCTTTATTTAACCCTATCTTTTCAAGCTCATGAGTTAATTTTTCGAGATCATTATTCATTTGCTGAGTCTTCAATTTTTCACACACCAAATCCTTATTTTAAAAGGAATGCAAGACTCACATAAGTGTCATGACCATGAACATCTAAGAAATTCATCCAAGATCGTAACTACCACTATCCAGGAATACATATATATAATTCAAACCAGGAAAAACAGAAATGTTATTGTTAAATTTTTCCTTCATCACTAACAAGTAGTTAAGCAACAAAATAACCTAGTTCAAACAATATGGTTTTACTTTCCGGTTTTTTGGGGTTTTTATTTTTTGCTAATATTACTTGTAATTTTTTGTATTAAAAACTAAAAGGAGAAACTTTATTTGTGAACACTTTAGGTTTGAAAGTTGTGAGAAAAAGAACACTTATCCATTAACTTTTTAATAATGAGCTAGAACTTTAGTACATATTTCTCCCTATGAATATATGCTGTATGCAATACCCTTCTCCCACCACAAGCATCTCTCTGCCAGTGGAAAAGGTCTAACATATTGATCTGAAGAACATACTGATTTGAAGAACTAGGAGACACTCTTAGAAGTTCAGACAGGAGGAACCTTGTTCATGTCTGTAGGACAGCACAACAACAGAAAGAAACAAAAAGCTAATAATGGGTCCCCAATGCCTCGTTAGCAGAAACGCAGACTTCCCAATGTGATGATGTTCTGCCAGAATGCAAAGAAACTTTTTAACTGAACTTAAAAGAGTTATCATACAGAGTAAAGCATAGGGATAGCAAAAAAAAAAAAAAAAAAAAAAAAAAGGCCAAGTATGCTATGAAGAACATGAACATGATCTACATCATGTTCCACTTGGATCTACTGCCAATCTACTCCAGAAAATTTCACAACTCTTCAACACACAGCTCCAAGCAACTACCAATTGTGTAGTGCTGACTCTTAAAGTTCAATCTGATTTGCATTCTCAGGCTTAGAGAGCATAGTTCATAGGAATTTGGAGTCTGAAAGATCTGGATTTGAATCCAACAATCCAACTTTGCTATTTATTAGCTGAGTGTCCTGAGTAAGTTACTTAATATCTCTTTTGCTTTCTAATCTAATGGGGATCTTATCTATAGAGGATTAGCTGTAAAAATTATGTAAATAAATACAATTTCTGAAGTCCTTAGCCCAGTGCCTGGCATATAGTTAGCATTCAATAAATAGTAGCTATTATGCTTCCTATTACACTTTAGAATTCAGTAAGTCTTGATCAAATATTTTAATATTATTTTGAAATAAAACATAAAATTATAATGTAATAAGTGAGATACCACATGGAAACCTTATACTACGATATCTTAAAAATAAAATAGGCATGTACTTCTTGGTATAACAAAAGTAGGAAAATTCAGAAACTCTAATTCTAAATCCAAATTTCTACTTTGGACCATAAGCAGATGATGTAAATTTCTGATGGATTCCAATAAAACTTAACAAAGCCTTGAATTAAAAATATAAAATTTTTTTCCTTAAATTTAGGTAACTGTATTTACCTCTCGTAATGTAACTAAAGTTTTTATATCAATAGTTGCTCTTTTCACAAGCTCCTTATTTTCTTTCTCTAATTCTTTCAGACGAATGCAGGATTCTTTATAAATACTGATCTCTTTGAAAAGAGTTTTGTTTTCTTTTTCCAAATTTCCAATTTTCACATTATTTTCTTCTAATGTGGTATCTTTTATTTCTGCTTGTTGTCGGAGTCTTTTATTTTCCTTCTCCAGTTGCTTCTTATCCTTTTCCAGTTGAGAAGTCTCTTGCTCTAATGATTTATTTTCTTTTTCTAGCTGTTCTAGTCTTTTGCTTGATATTTTTAACTCTTCTAGGTTTTTCTGCAATGTTTGATTTTCCATCTCTAAGTCTTGTAGCTCACTCTCTAACTGCTGAATTTTTTTATTGCTATTTTCTAGAGCTTTCTGTAGTCTTTGATTTTCTGTATCTAAACCCTGGTAGCTAACTTCTAAGCGTTCTGTTTTCTTGAAAGATGCTTTCATGAGTTCTAAACCCTTCTTAAGCTGCTCTTTTTCACTTTCCAGTTCTTTATTTTCTAGTTGTAGCTGAGCCATTTTCATGCTTGCACACTTCAAAGATTCCACATTCCTTCGTAGTTCTAAGTTTTCCTCATCTAGTTGGGAATTCTCTTTTTCTAGGGATTCTAACTGAAAAGTTAGGTTTTTAAAGCTATCTAATGTCTTTTTCAATTTTCTATTTTCTCTTTCTAGCTCTGAATTTTCTTGTTCTAAGGCCTCAATTTTTTCACAAGTAATTTTTAAATTGGTTATCTTTTTCTGTAACAATTCATTTTCTTTCTCTAGATGATGCAACTCATTTTCAAGTTCTTCTGCCCGTTCTCCTTTCTCTTTAAAATGTTCCAATTCTTTTCTAATTTGTCTTTTTTCAAATTCAATCTTGCTTAACTTGCTACTTGTTTCTTTGATAGATTCATGGAGAACTTTATTTTCTTTTTCAATGTCTTTCACCCTTGCTTCAGCACTTATCTGGGACCGCTGTCTCAAAGAAGACACAGTTTGATTCAGATGTTCATTTTCCTGTTCCAGTATTTTAATCTAATTGAAAAAAAAAAGGAGAAAATTAAAAATGTAAATTAGCATAAACTAAATATTTTAAATTACAGTTTTTCCAATTGAAAAATTAAGTGAAATCAGAACATAAAAGAGTGCTAATATTTTTAATTCTGAGAAGTATTTGTCACAGACCACTCTGTACATGTACTTCCAGGTCATAAAAGTTCTGTCCTTAGGGAGTTCATAACATAAAGAAGTGGTGAGGAGAGCTGTATTTAATATTAATCAAAGTGATCTTCAGATTATATAGTTACATGTTTCAAATTCAAATAGGAATATAGGTGAAATGCACACACATATCTCTATGAATATAAGCTTTTATTTTCATTAAATGTTGCAATGTATACACAAAGAATTCTTAATAAATATGTGCTATATTTTATGTGTATATATGTGGGTGTGTAAGAATTCTAATTTGGAAAACATCAAGAAAACAAAATACTCTGGAACACTTGAAAACTAATTTTTTGTAACATGGCCTAATTTTGGTAAACAATCTCCTGAGAACCTTGTAAAAATACAGATTCATGCTTAGCTCTAGAATTTTTATTCTGGAGCTCTATAGAAACCTTTATTTTTACAGGTAGCCTGAGGATTATACTTGGGTAATAACAAATCATATTACTTCTAAAAAAGTAATAGAAACTGTAAAATAGCAAGTCACTCAATATATCCAGTTCTCCTTAAAGCATAAAGTGAGAATGCCTAACTTTAAGTAGCTAAGTAATAGAATTTAAAATACATTGCTTAATAGGAAATTTATGAACCTGTCTTTCCGAATTTTCTCTAAGTGTTTCAATTGTTTTTTCAAGCTGAGCCTTCTCCTTCATTAGATCCTTGCTTAAATTCTGACAATTCTGAAGACTTTGTTTTTCTTGAATAATCTCATTCTCAAGAATTTCAACCTAGAAAAAATTAAATCAAAAAACAATGTAACATTAAATATTTTACAACAATGGAAACACGTCAAAAGATAATCTTGGAATAAAAACTAAAACACAATTTTGATACTCAAATGGTAAAATTTAAGAACTGAGTAGAGAAATTCAATAACATTCCATGCTAATTTTAACAGCTATATAAAATATTCAGACATGACTATCTTTTTTCCTCTGCATCTATGAAGGACACATTTCTACTTCTAAATAGAAAAATAAATCCAAATGAATATATGATAATTATGTACTATATGAAGACTGCACAAATTTTATTGAAAGACTCTTCTGGCTTGAGGAAACTTATAAAGTAAAATTTTAATCACAGCCAAGTAATTTCAGGGAAAAAGGAAGAAGAGAATATAAAAAGCATGAATAAAAGATGAGAAAAAGGTAAGTTTAATGAGGAAACGAAAGGAATTAAGTTTAAAAGGGAAAGAGAGGCGTCTGGGTGGCACAGTTGGTTAAGTGTCTGACTCTTGATCTCAGCTCAGGTCTTGATCTCAGGGGTTGTGAGTTGAAGCCCTGCATTGGGCTCCACACTGGGTATGGAACCTACTTAAAAAAAAAAAAAAAAAAAGGAAAGAGGGAGAAAAAAATAATAATGGAGGAAAAATAGAGCTGAAGAAAACTCAGGTAAATGTGATAGTCTAGGTTTAAATTTATTTTCAAACATACATTTCAAAGATATGATCAAGTATGTGGTTAATAAGCATAAAATAGCAAATTCCAGTTTAAATTATGCCAAACTATTGATTTTCCCATTATTATATAATATATTCAAACCAAGTAATAAAGGAAAATAAAAATTTAGCTACATAAAATATTCCACTTCTACTTAAATCCTTATATCAACAGTGAAAAAGTCTTGGGCACCTGGGTGGCTCAGTTGGTTAAGCATCCAACTTCGGCTCAGGTCATGATCTCAAGGTTTATGAGTTTGAGCCCTAGGTCAGGCTCTGTGCAGACAACTCAGAGCCTGGGGCCTTTTTTGGATTCTGTCTCCCCCACCTCTGCCCTCTCCCACTTGTGCGCTCTCTCTCTCTCTCAAAAATAAACAAAAGTGAAAAAATCTTTTAAACGAATAGTGAAGAAGTCTAATTTTAATAGTCTTTACATAAAGCAAGCTGAATTTTTCTATTTTAATATCAATGGAAGATAACCACATAGGGAACACAACATTCTAGTAATATCTCAAAAGCATCAAGTTGAATCTTTTTTTTTTTTTTTTGACAGAGACAGACAGCACATTGAGTGGGGGAGGGACAGAAAGAGAGGTAGAGAGAGAATCCTAAGCAGGCTCCACACCACCAGTGCAGAGCCCAATATGGGGCTCAAACCCACAAACTGTGAGACCATGACCTGAGCCAAAGTTAGGAGCCAGAAGCTTAACCCACTGAGTCATCCAGGTGCCCCTCAAGTCAAATCTTTTCCAGTTACTCAGTGCAACATGTTCAGGAAGCTTTTAGCTATTAATTAATGATCTGGTTCTCCCATTAAAGACTGAAATATATGGGTAACAGTTATTTAATTAAACTCATTTGTTGTCATACATCAGTGGAATTCAAGTAAAACA
This sequence comes from Hyaena hyaena, assembly GCF_003009895.1. Taxonomy (NCBI): domain Eukaryota; kingdom Metazoa; phylum Chordata; class Mammalia; order Carnivora; family Hyaenidae; genus Hyaena; species Hyaena hyaena. The sequence goes on along the minus strand of NW_024080964.1, from coordinate 167,437 downwards.
GTTTACAAAAGATACCTTTCATATAATGAATTTACAAAACAATGCTAGAATCACTAAAAATTTATTAGAATTCAAAGCTAATTTTAAAACCAAATTACAAATTCCAATCCCAATTATATAGAATGACAGCCAAAATAAAACTGTTCCAAGTTCTATTTAGTTCTAATTCACTTCTACTTTTTACACTAAACTGGTTATAAAATGCTTATTAAGATTTGGTTAATGAGTTAAAGATGATGCAAAAATGTTTTAAAAGACTAAAAATCTGGCAAGACAATCAAGGAATCTATTTGCATAATATAAGGCAGTGGTTCTCAAGGCATGGTTCCAAAAAAGCGGGAATACCATCACTCAGGAATTTCTTTTTTTTATTTTTTTTTAATTTTTTTTATGTTTTTATTTATTTCTAGGAGAGAGAGAGAGAGAGACAGCGTGAGCAGGGGAGGGTCAGAGAGAGAGGGAGTCACAGACTGAAACAGGCTCCAGGCTCCGAGCTGGCAGTCAGCACAGAGCCCGACGCGGGGCTCGAAACAACGAACCGTGAGATCATGACCGAAGCGAAAGTCGGACGCTTAACCGACTAAGCCACCCAGGCGCCCCAGGAATTTCTTAGAAATGAGATTTTTTTGCTCCTATTCTAGACCTACCAAATTAGAAGCTTCTGGGCATGAGGCTCAGAAATTTGTATGTAACAAGTCTTAAAGGTGATCTTGAGGCATAGTGCAGTTCAAAAACCACTGGTTTAAAGATTAGGGAGATTTTCATAACTGGATCTAGAAATCCAGAATCTAAAGAAAAACCAAACGTGGCTGACTACATACAGAAATAATAACGAATTCATAATGGCTTATGTACAAGAACATTTATTTCAGTATTGTTCACTGTGACCAAGACCCAGAAACATGTGCCAGGGAAGAGATGTGATAGGAGATATTCATGATAAAAAAATATCATGTATGTTGTCATGATATGATTCTATTTATCTACAATATGTATATGTGTGTATGCAGAAAGATACTAAAAAATAAACTACTTGGCCTATTGCACAACTGGAATATTTCTGTTGAACCAAAACCTTGTTCACATTCAGGTTTCAGAGTGCTTAAATTGTGGTCTCTAAATACCATTTCCCACTAAAAGAAACAAGGGCTTTTTGGAGAAATGGCTGTTTCCAGATCTGGGGCAGGAAATGTTTAAGAAGAGCTGAGTAACAGCAAAAAGCACAGAGGCTCACAAGGAGTGCTAAGACTGTGTCACAGGGATTCAGGAAGCAGGTTAAAGAGGTGGGAAAGTTAGAAAAACAAATGCAGTAGGCTAAAATACTTCAAATATTTTTAAATCCATGAATTCATAAAGACTATTAAAAAAAACCTCACTCATTAATTATCTCAGGAGGATATGAGAAAACTAATTCATTACCAGGAAACTGGTAAATAAAAGAATCAAACAGTCACCCTGCTTTTCCCATGAGAATTCCTGAGAGTAAAATGATAGTAGTTGTTTTTTTAACCAAATTTTATTTTTATTTTATTTGTTTATTTTTAGAGAATTTGGTGGTATTTTACTTATTTTGTTTTTAAATATTTGTTTTTGAGAAAGATTATGAGCAAGGGAGAGGCAGAGAGAGGGAGACAAAGAATCCGAAGCAGGCTCCAGACTAGATCTATCAGCACAGAGCCCAGCGTAAGGCTTGAACCCATGAATCCATGAAATGCAAGATCATGACCTGAGCGGAAGACAGTCACTCAATGGACTGAGCCACCCAGGCGCCCTTAAGCAAACCTTTTCCATGACAACCAACATGACAAAAAGAGACAGCTAGACATGTACCTCATGACTGAAACAGACTCCTTGACTAAAAACTCAGTTTGAACCTGAGTAAGCCTACAGATAAAAGACGACCCACAGGGAACAAAAGAACTTGCTAAGGGACATAGAGCAAAATCTAGACTATGGGAAAACTACTAAACAACCTGGTTGTTTCAACAGAAAAATTACCAATTAAGGAGTAAACCGGGCACCTGAGTAACTCAGATGGTTGAGCGCCTAACTTCAACTCAGGTCATGATCTCACTGTGAGTTGTTGTCAGCCTGTCAGCACAGAGGGCTTCAGATCCTAGGCTCGCCTCCCTCTGCCCTTCCTCCTGTTGCTCTCCCCCCTCCCCCCAAAAAATGAAACAAAAGAGCTAACCTTACACTAAAAAAAGACTTAATAGACACATCAGTTGATTGAATGTACTAATAATCTTAGTTCAATTCATATTTTAACAGAATGTAGAAAAAAATTCCAATAGACTTGGAAACTGAAACGCTAACCAAACTCTATTAAAATTTTCAATGTGATGTCACTGTTCTTGTTTTAAAAAAATTCCTCATTTTTTAGGGATAAATAAGGTGATATTTATTGGTGAAATGATACCATGACTAGGATTTACTTCAAAATCCTAGTGGTTGTGGAGAGAGCAAGCAAAGGCAGAATTAAGAGCGGCTGTAAGTTAATAATTGCTAAACCTGAATGAGCATAGGAGTTGATTCACTTCACATTTATGTTTGAAAATTTCCATAAGTTAAAATAATATTGCGAATACATTAAAAACTGGAAAATAAATGTTCTAACACAGGGCTATTTACACTTTTACATATATTCAACATTACATTAAACATTGATTTTTATTTACCTTTTTACTTAGTCTTTGATTTTCTTTTTCAATTTTCAGGATTTTGGAAGTGTTGCCTTCTGCAGAATCCATAGTACTCCGAAGTTCTTCTACAGTTTTTGTCAGACTCTGGTTTTCCATTTCCAACTTCAATAACTTACTTGATGTTAACTCACTCACTTCATGGCCCAAGGATTTTTGTGGTGCTATAATAATGACAAATACTGTCGTTGGTAAAAACGATATTTACTCATTACTATTTAAAATAATGACTGCAAATGTACTACATCACCTGGTCCATAACTTTATAAAAAATTTATAGAGTTATATAAGATAGACATAATTAAAAAACATAGATAAAAGATGAGTAAATCTTGAATTTTTAATGCACCCACAAGCATTCTAGAGGAAACAAAAGTACAAAACGTAGACTGAACAGACTAGAGTTTTCAATACTAGTTCCATAAGAAACTGCTTGACAATACTCAAGCCATTTTAACCACAAAACTCTCAGACTATCTGTACAAAATATGGTTATTGCTCTGTATTCTCAAATAAGAAGTATAAAGCATGTCCAAGCCACATCTTCAAAAATTAAAGGAAAACAGTCTAAGGGGGAACAAAAATCCTAATTTCCTAATCCTGATTCTGAGAAAGTCAAGACAGTATACAATGGTTATCTTGAAAAAGTCTTTCTCTAAAAAAAGAATCCCTGCTAAACTTGAGTGTAGAAAGAGGCATTATACCATTTTGCCAAAAAACTATGATCTCTAAGTCGATTTCAGCATAACTGCATTTTTAAAGTAAGAAAACTCAGTTTCTGGTTCTATATATGATGTAAACCCAAAATAACTATTCTTAATAACCCTAAGGCAGATTCATTAAATATTCTGATGATATAAAAATTAGGATTTAAAGTGAAATATGATACCTAGAATTCATATTGAAATCCTAGATTTTAGGAAGGAAAATGGAGAAGTACATAAAGGCATTCTAAGTCTATCTATTTTTGTGTATGTTTAAAATTTCCATCATTTTTTTTAGAGTTTATTTATTTATTTTGAGAAAGAGAGAATGAACACAAGTGGGAGAGGCGCAGAGAGAGGCAGAGAGAGAATCCCACACAGGCTTTGTACTGTCAGCACAGAGCCCAATGTGGGTTTTGAACTCATGCTGTGAGATCATGACCTGAGCTGAAATTAAGAGTCAGATGCTCAACCAACTGAGCCACCCAGGAGCCCCAGAAATTCTCCCATCATTAAGTAAACACACACACACACACACCAACATACCCCTACAAGCACACGTCCTTTTCAAAATTAGGTATGGTAAAATATCTTCCAGATTGTAAATAAAGAAAGCCACAATTCTTCTTTCTAGCTTTTGTTCCAGGTAGCATATTATTAATCTTTTATCAAAAAATGGTACAACATATAGTCACTGAGTTTTTAAATTCTATTAGTTGTCCAAGTCTTCTTCAGTAAAGCTTTGCCTGATGATTTGTTAGACTACAATACTCAATATACCTCAGTAATACTTTCAATACTATCACTGCTTCGTTTTTTAAGTTTATTTTTATTTGTTTTGAGAGAGAGCTAGAGAGCAAGCAGGGGAGGGGCAAAGAGAAAGGGTGACGGAATCCTAAGCAGGTTCTGTACTGTCACGGCAGAGCCCGATGTAGGGCTTGAGCTCACAAACTATGAGATTGTGACCTGAGCCGAAGTCAAGAGTTGGACATTTAACCAACTGAGCCACCCAGGCGCCCTATCACTGTATTTCAAAGAGGTTTCAGGTCAGACTATAAAGAATTAAAAAGGATGTTTATAAACATTTTTAAAAAATAATCTCTATGCCCAATGTGGGGCTCAAATTCAAGACCAAAAGCTGCATACCCTATCCACTGAGCCAGCCAGGAGCTCCCTTAGAACACATATTTAACAACATGGGAAAATGTCTACATTATAATCTTAGGTGAAAAGAAGAACCTGAATTGTGTATACAAACTGATCTGATGACGTCTAAAATAGCTATTTGCAGAAAAATTCTGGAGGCCAATTTTTTTTAAATGTAAAGTGATTTCAGAAATGATCAGTAACTGTAATTTCTTCCTTTATATTTGTCTACATTTTGCAAATTTTCTGGAAAGCAATTATCTTACATAGTTAAAAAACAAAAAAACCCCCACACCATAGTAAAACAAATATTCAGATATATGACCCCAGCTAAGATAAACTGCAGAACTGTGATGATGATACTGATAATGATGATGGTAATGATGAGGAAGATGATAAAAATAATAAACAGTCAAATGCCTACCATTTACAAAGTACTCTATTAATGGCTCCATAAGTAGTAACAAATTCAATCCTCACAATAATCCTACAAGGTACATACTATTTTATTGTTCCCATATAACAGATGAAGAAACTCTTAACAGTGTAATTTTAACTAGAAGTAGAAAACATTTAAGTCTCAATTGTTTTCTTTATAACTCAACTCACAAAACATACAATAAAAAAGTTCCACAGATATTTTAAGTAATGTATCTCAGAAAGTTCACTGTCTGAATATCATCACTTACTGTGTATTTACATAGGGTCCCAGAATTTGGAATTAGGTTCTCACGTGTAAAATTAGGAAAATCCTAATGGTAAAAAAATATGATAGGTCATCTGTAGAAGTAATTATCCTATCAACACCAGACTATAAACTCTTTCAGACCTAGGTCTATCTCACCATCATATCTGCAGAGCTGGGTTTAATACTTTACACGTAGTACATGCTTAATATCTGGGAGGAAGGAAAGCAGGTGAAATAATCTAATACTAGGTAACTGAGGAATTCTGGAACTAATATAATGCAAATAAATGTGACCTGGGCATAATTTCAATAACGTAAATAGTATCAGCATACACAAAGCTATAACCCTAACAAGGAAAAAAGAGCAAAACTAACAATTTATCTGACAGTCTTTTTCATCATCTCTAGGGTACAACTGAGTTGGACTGGTTGGTACATATAGCACGAAAATGGAGAATACAGACGAGGAGCCAAGATGGCGGAGAAGTAGGGAGCTCCATACATTTCACTCACCCCCATCTCTCAAACGGAGAAGGCCTGAAGCCATAGGAACTCTTACAGAATCCAGGAGTTTGGGAGGAAAAGGAGACAGAGTCCGCTGAGAAAACATAACAGTGTGAGTGCAAACTGGGGAAGATAAAAATGGGCTGGGACCAGAGACACGGAGGGAAGGGAGGGAGCCACCTTTGCGGGGAGCCACATGAGTTGAGGGGAAAAGAAAGAGTGGCCAAAATTGCTCAAGAAACTGTCCCTGTCCTTGGAGAAGAGAAAAACCTCTGCTGGCGACACAGAGGGATCCAGTTTCCGGCTGTGCAGCTGACCCTGAGCAGGACGCACTGGTCCCAGGCGACAACAGGAGAAACCGCTCCTCTGCTCACCAGCATGACCCCAGGGGGGAAGTGGCGCGCCTGAAGCCGAACTGCTGCTCTTCTGGCTTGGCTCGATCCCCAGTGGGGAGGCAGCCAGCTTGAAACTGCTCAGAAGGACTCGGCCTGCGGGTTTATATTTCGGGTGGTATCAATGGAGCGTGCAGACTAAGATCTGGAAACGAGGTGTGGCTTGGGACATAGAGCACGGCCCACCTTGGCTACGCCCGCGGCACAGGGAGATGGACCCAAAAGAGTGAGTTGCAACGCTTGGTTGGAGAAGGGACTGGGGCACCACCATTTTTCTCCCCACAACCACCAAGGCGGGACCTCAGGGAGCCGCCAGAGGGATGAGTGGAGGCTGTAACCTGCCTACACCAAACCACGCCCATCCCCACTAGAGAGCTGCTTTTTATATTTTTACCAGAGCCCATGGCAAGGCCAACATGGATGCACTACCATGATTAATTCTAGATCAATTCTTTCTCTTCAGATATTTTCCCTTGTCTCATTCATATCCCTACCCTCTGCTGGAATGGGCACTCTGGTCACTGGTTTGCTTAAACAGTCACATTCAATCCATTCTCTAGATGTATATTCTACACCTCCACTGCTACCTTTTTATCTCTCTCTCTCTCTCTAGAGTAATCAGACAATATAGTTTCTCTGAGTAACATTATCTACGTTTCTTTCTCCTCCCCTCTTACCATATTCTCCTCTATCTCTCTCTGAATTAAGCCTCTTAGTCTCTCTGCCTAGTCATTTCTCTTCCAATTTCGCTTCCTCCCCACCCTGTGATTTCTCTCTTTGTATATGCTCTTCCATCAGCACTGCATACACCCGGCTCTTTATTTGTAGCTGGGAATTCTAGTTTAATGCTTTTAGAGTGGCCTTTGTCTTTTGGGGTTTTTTTTTCTTTTCTTTTTTTAAAAATTTTTTAATTTTAATTTTTATTATTTGTTTTTCCTCCTTCCTGTTTTTTATTCCCTTCTTTTCTTTTTCTTTTTCCCTTTCATTTTGGTGTTTGTTAGATTTGTCTTTACATTTGTGTGCCTTTGTTCCCTTGTGTTTGTCTGTATTCTTTTCCAGGGACACCTCAAAAAACAAGACAAAGTACACATGGTGGAGAGTCCCAAATACCACAAGTAGGGAAATAAAATAACCAAAGTCTCAACAAGAGAGATCAAGAGACACCATTCAAAGAACACTTCCTGAAAGGACAGGCCCTGAACAGTCAAAGAGCCTTCTTTAATACAGCAGGACTCGCAGGTGCAGAGTGCATAACAAGCTTTTAAAACTAAAAAGAGACAGAAAGTTAGCCAAATGATGAAATGGAAGAACTCTCCTCTAAAGAAATTCCAGAAAGAAATGACATCTAAAGAACTGCTCAAAACAGATATAAGCAACATAACTGAACAAGAATTTAGAACCACAGTCATAAAATTAATCGCTGGGCTTGAAAAAGACATGGAAGACATCAGAGAAACTATGGCTACAATGACTATGGAACTTAAAAATAGTTGTGATGAATTAAAAAATGCTATAAATGATATACATAATACAATGAAGGTGTCCAAAGCATGGATTAAAGAGGCAGAGAGGAGAATAGGTGAATTAAAAGACATAACTATAGAAAAGTAGGAAGCCAAGAAAAAGAGAGATAAACTGATCCAGGAACACGATAGGAGAGTTCGAGAGCTCAGCGATACAATCAAATGTAACAATATCCTTATCATAGGAATCCCAGAAGAGGAAGAGAGAGGGAAAGGTGCTGAAGGAGTCCTTGAACAAATTATAGCTGAAAACTTCCCCAATATGGGGAAGGAAACAGACACTGAAATCCAAGAGGCACAGAGAACTCCCCTCAGATGTAACCTGAATCGATCATCTGCACAACATATCATAGTGAAACTGGCAAAATACAAGGACAAAGAGAGAATTCTGAAAGCAGCTAGGGAGAAAAGGGCCCTAACATACAAAGGGAGACCTATCAGAGTGGTTACAGACCTACCTACTGAAACTTGGCAGACCAGAAAGGAATGGCAAGAAATCTTCAATGTGATGAACAGAAAAAATATGCAGCCAAGAATCCTCTATCCAGCAAGCCTGTCATTCAGAACAGAAGGAAAGATAAAGGTCTTCCCAAATAAACAAAAATGGAAAGAATTCATCACCACTAAACCAGCCCTACAAGAAATCCTGACGGAGACTCTATGAGGAAAATATTGCAAGGAATGCAAGGTAGCAGAGACACCACGACAAGCATGAATCCTACAAAGAACACAATGACTCTAACGCCCTATTTCTCAATAATAACACTGAATGTAAATGGACTAAATATTCCACAATCAAAAGACATAGGGTAGCAGGATGGATTAAAAAAACAAAATCCATCTATTTGCTGTCTACAAGAAACTCATTTCATTTTGTTTTATTTTATTTATTTATTCATTTAAAAACCTTTTTTAATGTTTTATTTATTTCTGAGAGAGAGAGAGAGGCAGCCTGAGCAGGGGAGGGTCAGAGATAGAGGGAGACATAGAATCAGAAGCAGGCTTCAGGCTCTGAGCTAACTATCAGCACAGAGCCCGACGTGGGGCTTGAAGCCATGAATGGTTAAGATCATAACCTGAGCCAAAGTCGGACGCTTAACTACCTGAGCCACCCAGGCGGCCCAAGAAACTCATTTTAGACCTGAGGACACCTTCACATTGAAAGTAAGGGGATGGAGAAATATATCTCATGCTACTGGAAGTCAAAAGAAAGCTGGAGTAGCTATACTTATATCAAACAAACTGGACTTTAAAGTAAAGACAGTAACAAGGGATGAAGAAGGGCATTATATAATTATTACAGGGTCTATCCATCAGGAAGAACTAACAATTATAAATGTCTACACACCGAATACGGGAGCACCCAAATACATAAAACAATTAATCACAAACAGAAACAATCTTATAGATAAGAATGTGCTAACCGCGGGGGACTTTAATACTCCACTTACAGCAATGGATAGATCAACCAGACAGAAAATCACTAAAGAAACAAAGGACTTGAATGACACATTGGACCAGATGGACATGACATATTTATTTAGAACTCTGTATCCTGAGGCCATGGAATTCACTTTCTTCTCAAGTGCGCTTAGCACATTTTCCAAGAAGGATTACATACTGGGACATAAAGCAGCCCTCAATAAATATAAAAGAATTGAGATCATACCATGCACACTTTCAGATCACAATGCTATGAAAGTGGAAATCAACCACAGGAAAAAGTATGGAAAACCTCCAAACACATGGAGGTTAAAGAACACCTTACTAAAGACTGAATGGGCCAATCAGGTAATTAGAGAAGAAATTTAAAAATATATGGAAGCAAATGAAAATGAAAATACAATTGAAACTCTATGGGATGTGGCAAAGACAGTCCTAAGAGGAAAGTACATTGCACTCCAGGCCTATCAAGAAATTAGAAAAAGCACAAGTACAAAATCTAACAGCACACCTAAAGGAACTAGAAGAAGAGCAATAAGAGCACCCCAAACTCAGTAGGAGAAGAGAAATAATAAAAATCAGGGCAGAAATAAAAAATATAGAAAACAAAAAAACAGTTGAACAGATCAATGAAACCAAGAGTTGATTTTTTGACAAAAAAGACAAACCTCTAGCCCAGCTTCTCAAAAAGAAAAGAGAGAGCAAAAAAAAAAAAAAAAACAAAAACAAAAAACAAAAAACAGATAATAGTTTATTTGCAAAAAAGAAAAAAGAAAAGAGAGAGCACCCAAATAGACATAAGCAATTATCAGGAAATACTATGAAAAATTAAATGCTAACAAACTGGACAACATAGAAGAAACAGACAAGTTCCTAAACACACACTCACTACCAAAATTCACACGGGAAGACAGAAAATTTGAACAGGTCTATAGCTAGTGAAGAAATTGAATCAGTTATCAAAAATCTCCCAACAAATAAGGGCCCTGGGCCAGATGGCTTCCCTGGGGAATTCTACCAGATATTTAAAACAGAATTAATACCCATTCCTCTCACACTACTCCAAAAAATGGTAATGGAAGGAAAACTTCTGCACTCATTATACAAAGCCAGCATCACTCTGATTCCCAAGCCAGACAGAAATCCAGCAAAAAAAGAGAACTACAGGCCAATATCCTTGATGAATACGGATGCAAAAATCCTCAACAAGATACTTGCAAATCGAATCCAACAGCACATAAAAAGAATGATCCACCAAGATCAAGTGGGATTCATTCCTGGGTTACAGGGCTGGTTCAATATTCACAAATCAATCAATGTGATACATCACATTAGCAAACTAAAACGTAAAGACATATGATCCTGTGGATAGATGCAGAAGAAGCATTTGACAAAATACAGCATCGCTTCTTAATAAAGACCCTCAAGAAAGTCGGGATAGAAGGAACTTACTTAAACATCGTAAGAGCCATCTATGAGAAGCCCTCAGCTAACATCATCCTCAATGGGGAAAAACTGAGAGCTTTCCCCTTGAAATCAGGAACACGACAGGGATGTCCACTCTCACCACTGTTGTTTAACATAGTGCTGGAAGTCCTAGCATCAGCCATCAGACAACAAAAGGAAATAAAAGGCATCAGAATTGGCAAAGAAGTCAAACTCTCACTTTATGCAGACGACATGATAATCTACATAGAAAATCTGACAGACTCCACCAGAAGCCTACTAGAACTGCCATGAATTCAGCAAAGTTGTAGGGTACAAAATCAACGTACAGAAATCAGTTGCATTTTTATGCACCAATAATGAAGCAATAGAAAGAGAAATCAAGAAACTGATCCCATTCACAATTGCACAAAAAAACATAAAATACCTAGGAATAAACCTAACCAAGGATACAAGAGATCTGTATGATGAAAACTATTGAAAACTTATGAAGGAAACTGAAAAAGTCACAAACAAATGGAAAAGCATTCCATGCTCATGGACTGAAAGAATAAATATAGTTAAAATGTCATTACTACCCAAAGCAATCTACACATTCAATGCAATCCCAATAAAAATTGCACCAGCATTCTTCCCAAAGCTAGAACAAACTATCCTAAATTTTGTAAGGAACCACAAAAGACCCCGAATAGCCAAAGTAATAATGAAGAAGAAAACCAAAACGGGAGGCATCACCATCCCAGACTTTAGCCTCTACTACGAAGCTGTCATCATCAAGACAGTATGGTATTGGCACAAAAACAGACACATAGACCAATGGAATAGAAGAGAGAACTCAGAATTGGGCCCACAGATGTATGGCCAACTAATCTTTGACAAAGCGGGAGAGAGTATCCAATGGAAAAAAAGACAGCCTCTTTAACAGATGGTGCTGGGAGAACTGGACAGCAACATGCAGAAGAATGAAACTAGATCACTGTCTCACATCATACACAAAAATAAACTCAAAATGGTTAAAGGACCTGAATGTGAGACAGGAAACCATTAAAACCCTAGAGGAGAAAGTAGGAAACAAACTCCTTAACCTCAAACGCAGGAATTTCTTACTTGACACATCCCCAAAAGCAAGGGAATCAAGAGCATAAATGAACTATTGGAACTCATTAAGTTAAAAAGCTTCTGGATGGCAAAAGAAACAATCTATAAAACTAATAGGCAACCGACAGAATGGGAAAAGATAGTTGCAAACGACATATCAGATAAAGGGCTAGTATCCAAAATCTATAATGAACTCACCAAACTCCACACCCAAAAAACAAATAATCCAGTGAAGAAATGGGCAGAGGACATGAACAGACACTTCTCCAAAGAGGACATCCAGATGACCAACAGACACATTAAATGATGCTCAGCGTCCCTCCTCATCAGGGAAATACAAATCAAAACCACACTGAGATCGTACCTCACGCCAGTCAAAGTGGCTACAATGAACAAAGCAGGAGACTCTACATGCTGGCGAGGATGTGGAGAAACGGGCACCCTCCCACACTGTTGGTGGGAATGTAAACTGGTGCAACCCTCTGGAAAACAGTGTGGAGGTTCCTCAAAAGATTAACAATAAAAGTCCCCTATGACCCAGCAGTAGCACTGCTAGGAATTGACCCAAGGGATACCGGAGTGCTGATGCATAGAGGCACATGGACCCCAATGTTCATAGCAGCACTCTCAACAATAGCCAAAACATGGAAGAGCCTAAATGTCCATCAGTGGACGAATGGATCAAGAAGATGTGGTTTATCTATAAAATGGAATACTACATGGCAATGAGAAAGTATGAAATCTGGCCATGAGTAGCAACATGGATGGAACTTGAGGGTGTTATGCTGAGCCAAATAAGTCAGGCAGATAAGGACAGATACCATGTTTGCACATACAGGTGGATTAGGAGGAACTTAATGGAGGACCATGGGGGAGAAGAAGGGGAAACATAGTTGGGGAGAGGGAGGGAGGCAAACCATGAGAGTCTTTTGAATGCTGAGAACAAACTGAGGGCTGATGGGTGTGGTGGAGAGGGGAAGGGTGGTGATGGGCATGGAGGAGGGCACTTGTTGGGATGAGCACTGGGTGTTATATGGAAACCAACTTGACAATAAACTACTTAAAAAAAAAAGAAACTGTCTTTAGCAGCATATGAATAAAAAATTGTAACTTCCTGGTGGAAAAAAAAATGAAGAGTACATATATTGATGACAGTAGCCATGAAGATCCTTAACTTGCTTTCTTCTGGCTATATACTCACCTAAGAATCTTCCCACTATGTTTTGACTTCCTATTTAGGTTTGTCTATAGTTAAAGAACACAGTGACCAGCTAATATGACTTATATATTTTATTTAGCAAATGGTTTTATTTCTCAAAATAAATAAACTTGGTATCTCAGTTTCCTATGATGTTAATATGAAACAGTGCCTAAACAACTGATCAAATCTGTTACTACACTCATAACGTTGAGCTGTAAGATGTGCAAAGATAAGAACAAGACCCAGGAATGTGGACGTAAACACACTACTCTGTGAAATTTTATCTAGGAAGACATCTGGGCTCTTAGACATCTCTGGTTGGGGAAAATAAAAAAATCCCAAAATGTAAACATAAATACAACTTCATGTATTCATCTGTGCATTTAAATTTAAAAAATATTGGGAGTACCTTCAGAAAGTTCGCTAGTTCTAGATATTTGTTCCAGCTCCCAGCCAAGATGTAATGATTCATCCATACTTTGTTTCTGTGCCATTTCCAATGTCATATTTTCTTCCATTAATTCTTCAATCTTTTTTCTATCCATATCACGTTCCTTTTTTATTGTCAGGGAGTAGGAAAAGAAATGAAAGCTAAGAAACAGTACAATTTCAAGCTAAATATGTTCTATGACTTTAAACTTTTATTTGTCAGAAGCTGAATAATAATAAAGGATATTTTTTGAGTTCCTTAAAATTTTCAGTTTGAAGGCAATAATCAGTTATAACTATTAATACTGGTCATTATATTGTTCAGGTATTTGATATTCCTTTAAAGTGACCCTCAGGAATACTGAAAACTTCTTCGTATATTCTAAGATATTTAGTGATATAATAAGTGATATCTGACCCAATGCTAAATTTCAGCAAATTGTTTTATTTCTATATTTTAAAGGCATGTTTACACAACTTATTAGGGTTTTTTCAAAGAAGACAAAATTAATAACTAATACCTCTCTCTAACAAAAGCAAAAATTTGTACTGCTACTGTTTTTATACAGAATTGGAAGCTTCTAATTTATTTAGTTACCTCTTCTCTGTTAAAGCCACAAGGAGCTACCCATCATTGTCATTATGAGGAAATCAGATCAATCTGAGAGACTTCCTTAGAGGCCATGCAACTAATCAACCTTATATTACTTACCATTTCCATATCATGCAGTTTAGCTTTTAGTTGTAAATTTTCTTTTTCTAATTCATGTAATTTATCAGAACGAGCTCTAGTTCCTTCTAATTGATCTTCCAACATGGTTTTTGTTTCTAATAAAACTTGATTGTCTTCTTTTAATTCCTATAAAAATTTCAAATAGGCTTTATCACAAATATGTTAGTATCAGTTAATTTTTCAAAGCTCTGAAACAAAAATTCTTTACTGTAAAATAAGACATTAAGCTGTCTTTATCAGTAGTTCTTTATGCAAGAGTAAAAGCTACTGAAAATAGAGACACAGTTAATGTTTTCCTGGTTTCATTTTCTCCCCTCAGAATTTATTATGCTATTGCTATTATGCAAACATAATACTCAGTTCTTATCTAGGATGAGTAACACAATTATAATTTCACATAAAATTGTCAGGGTATGTTTAAATTCCTTTAGTCACAAGAATAAGGAACTAAGTATAAGCAGTCTTTGTGATATTTAACACACAAATAAATCTCCATAGAACCAGAGCTTAATTTTTTTTTTTTTTGCTGAAATAGACTTAAAGATTTCTATGTGAACTGTAACTTGAAAGTGAAGGGCTTGGATTTCTGAATAAAATACCAAGACCTGCACTAAGATTCACATAGACCATAAACTAAGGCTCTATCAATAAATATTTTACATAAACATATCGAGAACATGCTTAAAATCTATACATATGTTTTGAAGACGTGTTCACAAATCTTCCTTGCTCAACTATATGCCAAAGGTTTATATATTTAAAAGAAAATATATTAAAACAGTGGCATTTATAAGGATCTCTTAACAGTACCATGCATATAGCATTTCAATAAACGGCAAAGAATTAATGTGCACCTTATCTTTGCTACCTACTTAGTCTATTTTCTGGTAACTTTCAGGTGAAAATGTTCTAACTACTTTCTGTTATAATGTTTTCACTTCTTGATTTTGCACACTCCTTCCTTCTTATCACCATACTGAAACTGATAAAACTCTCCTCTGTTTGAAGAAATGAAGAAATTAACTCAGAAAGAAAAACAGAATGTAGAACTGTCAAATTCTTGCTGTCAAACTCAACTTCATGTAACACTAAACTGCAACTGTTAAGAACAGTGATCTTTTCTACACACACACATACACACACAAACACACCCACTCCCATATTATTAACAGACAGATTGAGAGAGTACCTTCATTAATCCTACTTTAGTATTCTGAGTTGAACAGTGATCAGAAACATGCTTTGCTTTTGCTTCTAGAAACAAGTTTGACATTAGTAGAAGTATATACTTTATTCTGACTATGAGGGAAGGACTTCAAGTATTCCCTACCTATAATACTAAATAAGAGAATGAAAGAACTTGAAACAGTTCAATAAAATTAGTGATGTCCAGAGATCCCTTTATACAAGTATCAGCAATATGTTGATCTACCATAAAATAAGCACTTAGAAGTATTTACAGTTTGTTCAACATTTCAAAAGTGCCTTAAGCTTATTACATGCATTGTGAAAAACCCAACTTTTAATCAAAATAATTGTGAATAGTTTAAATTATGAAACATACCTCAACTCTTGCCTTATAAAATTCAATATCATGTAGTCTTTCTTTATATCTGCTGACTTCACTTTCAAGCTTATCCACTCTGATTGCTTTCTCTCGAAGTGCATCTAATTCATCTCGGTACATTCTAGCAGAACGAGCATCCGAAAGCAAATTCATATTCTAAATATAAACAAATATTAATATTTTAATATTTTTATTTTCATATTGATCATCTCTCATTGCACAACTCAATGAATTTACTAAAAGGAAAAAGCCAATGATTTGTATGCTTCACAAGTGTGAATTTTATGGTATGTACACTATATCTCAATTATTTTTTAAAAGGGGCAGATATAAAAAAGCTGTTGATGATGGACAGTATTGATGTCTGCTGCACCTCAGCCAGGGGCTGCACTGTCACCTTGGGCAACTTTGCCAAGGCCAGTTCTGATGCCATTTTCAGGACCTACAGCTATGTCACTCCTGTCCTCTGGAAAGAAACTGTGTTCATCAAGTTACCCTATCAGCAATTCACTGACCATTTTGTGAAGACCCACACCAGAGTCTCCATGCAGAGGAACAAAGCTCCAGCTGTGGCCACCACATAGTTTTATACGAGAAAAATAAAGTGAGTTAAAACCTGTCAAAAGAAAATAAATCTATAAAACAAAATGGGATGGGGAGATACATGAAGTCTTTTCTAAAAAATCAAGAATACAAATTATTTTTAAATTTACATATAAATTTTTATATCATGACCACTATTTAGGAGTCTAAAAAGTACTCAGGATATTTTAAAATAAGTTATTAACCTCTAGTTAACATAACCATCTGCAATTAATTTAAGGTGCAAAAGTTAACTTTCAGATAACGGATAATGAAAACACAGAAGAGGCAAATAGTATTACTAAAGTTGATCATTAGTTACTTTAGAGAAATTACATTTCTATCCAGATGTGTTATAACATACCAAAATCCTGCTGAGTTTTTCAAAACTTCCAAGTGAATGATTAGTTGCATATGATTAGTGTTTATCTTAACAACATTTAAGACAAGTATTAGGGGTGCCTGGGTGGCTCAGTCGGTTAAGCATCCAGCTTTGGCTCAGATCATGATCTCACGGTTTGTGGGACAGAGCCCCGTGCCGGGCTCTGTGCTGACAGCTGGCTCAAAGCCTGGAGCCTGTTTCAGATTCTGTGTCTCCCTCTCTCTCTGACCCTCCCCTGCTCGCGCTGTCTCTCTCTCTCTCTCAGAAATAAATAAAAACATTAAAATAAATTTAAGACAAGTATTAAAATTCATTCTTTAATAGCCCTCTTATAATCTTTTAGGACAAGTTATCAAACTATGATCCAGAGACATCTGTGGGGCTCTGAAAGGGTTTCATGTTCTTGAGGTCAAAACCATTTTTATAACACCAAACCAGTATTTGGTTTTTTCACCAATATTCTCTCATGAGGGCAGAGTGGAGTTTTCCAGAGGCTACATGGCAGACTCAATGCAGAAAGAAGATAAGAGAATTTAGTAGTCTTGAGTTAAGCTAGGCATTAAAGAGATTTGCAAAAATGATTTAAAAAAAAAAAAAAAAAAAAGAGCGAGACTTGCAAAAATGTAAGAGTACCAACATTCTTTTTTTTTGTTTTCTTTTGGAAAATAATGATTATAAGCAGGTAATTTTCATGTTATCATGGAATAGGTTAAGCATTATTTTTAATTAAATGTTTTTCAAATTCTAAACTTTAATTTCAAATATAGAAAGTAGATACAATCCACATCAAACAATCCTCATTAATTTTTAATAGTAGAAAAGAGCCTCAAGATAAAAAAGATTGAGAACCACTGTTTTACAGTAAGCACAAATACAAAAACCCATGCTATCAGAAAGAAAATAGCAGGCACAGCATACTAGAAATGAAGACTCTGATTCCCATCTCATTCATCTAGAAAGGTCCAAGTTTATGATCCTGTAAGTGGAGAAATCCCTGAATTTAAAATAGCAAATTAAGGGAAATAAGGAGAAGAAATAATGATCTAGCCTTACCATAATCCTTACCATTTATGGGTAAAAGAAGACATGGTACACTACCTCCAAATAAAAATGAAACAAACATTTGAAAAAGCAAATTCTTCTTTTTTAAGTTTATTTATTTATTTTGAGACAGAAAGAGAGAACGTGGGGGGGGGGGACAGCACGAGTGGGAGAAGGGCAGAGAGAGAGGGAGAAAGAGAATCCCAAGCAGGCTCCACACTGTCAGTGCAGAGCCCGACACAGGGCTCAAACTCACAAACCATGAGATCATGGCCCGAAGTGAATTCAAGAGTCAGACATTTAAATGACTAAGTTACCCAGGTGCACCCCCTAAAAAAGTGAATTCTTAAGCAATCTTTCTTCAAGATGAAAAAACAAAAAACTTTAGTAAAATAAAAATAATTTTCAAAAGGTAAAAATTTTGATCTGATTTAAAAGGAAAAGAGTAAAAAATTAAAAAGCATTGTGTCATATATAAGTTAACATAAAGTACTACCAAGGAGCAGAGCCCTAGGGAGATACACATAAAGCAACACAGTTTAGAGTAGGGTTATTCTAGTTTCCAAGCCCACACAAACCAAATACATGAAAAGAGAAACCTGGAACTACCCAAGTCCTAAGAATCTCTTCTGAATTCCAGCAAAGGTTGAATAGCACTGATAAAGAAAAAGCAAAGTCCAAAGACTATGATTTCCAGTTTGGGCATATTAGAACATAAAAACACTGAAAAAGTCATTTGTAAGCCTTAGTAACCTCATAAAACATTAAGGTAAAGGCTATAAATTATAAGGAGAAAAATAAACTTCTAATTACTTACTGGTCCCATATAATCAAGTTTCAGGTACAAACCTCTTGTTGCAGCCTTTTTAGTTCTATTTCCATTTGCTCAAGTTCTTGTTTACAGTCCAACAACTGTTCAGTCTTCTCCTCCCTTAAATTAAAAAATTGTTTATTAAATAACCAGTTTAGTGTTTTTAAAAACTGTGATCATCACCTGCATTAATACAAATGTATTATCATTACTAAATATCTAGGTGAAAACTGAATTAGCCATATGCTAACAGAGGGGAAAAGGACAAAGAAATGGATATTAAGAATGTATATGATCTGGTCATCAATCAGACTCACCCTTAAAGTTCCCCAAAGGCTAATAATCTTGATGACTGACATCCTCATAGTTTATAAGGCAGTTTCTCTCTTCATTTTTCTTGGTATTCCCCATTCTACTCTTCTTTTTGTCTTTCTTACTCATCAAAGACAAAGACACTGGAAGAGTTTTTAAGCAACGCACTACTATCTGGGTCTAAGCCTTATATACATATTTTTAATGTTTATTTATTTTTGAGAGAAAGAGAGAGAGAGAGAGAGAGAGCAAGGGAGGGGCAGAAAGAGAGGGAGACAGAATCTGAAGCAGGCTCCAGGCTCCAAGCCATCAGCACAGAGCCCAACACGGGACTCAAACCCACATACAGCAAGATCATGACCTGAGCCGAAGTCAGATGCTTACCCAACTGGGCCACCCAGGTACCCTGGAGGGTGTCTGTGTCTTAATAGGATCTCCAACTATTTTCAGCATTTCCTTGGCCTAAAGGAAAAGTACACACTGCCACACAAATACCTAAAATATTTATGTCCCTATTGGTTTCTTCCCTGTAGTCTATAAACATCTTCCAACTTATATTCATTTTCTTCTCTTTACACTACTTGACTTCCCCCATTTCCTACCTCCCTTTCAGAGCCAAGCTGCTCAAACTCAAGTTTCCATTCACTAACTCTACTTTCCACCTTCTGTTCTTTAATTTAAAAAGTACAACATTCACTGTATAAAATAATCTGTTGCTGACATCTCATCACATCTGTACTTTTTTCTGAGAACCATAATTTTTAATGGAGAAACAGTCCTTTTGTGGATTCCATTTTTCACTGTAATGAATACTATTTTGGTTAAATAAACTCATTATACATAAAATACTGTATCTTTAGGGGCACATAGCTGGCTCAGTCCAAAGAGCAAGTAAATCTTGAACTCAGGGTCATGAATTTGAGCCCCACACTGAGTGTAGATTACTTAGAAGAAAAAAAAAAAACCCAAAACCACAAAGAAAACCCCCTGTATGTTTCAGGACAGATTTCTAAAAGTACATTACATGTTCAAAGGTTCCTGAAATATACTGTCAACTGCCCTGAAGAAAGGTCATTACCAATGTATAATGCAACCAGCAGAGGATAAAAGTGCCTATATGAGAAACAAGTTAACAATTGAAAAATTCTCAGTTATTATTCTAATTTGCATTAATTTGAATACTAGGGGAGCCTGGAAGAAATGGATAAATTCTTAGAAATATATAAACTATCAAAATTGAAACAGAAGAAACAGAAAACTTGAACCAACTAACAACCAGCAAAGAAGTTGAATCAGTAATCAAAATCTCTCAACAAAGAAAAGTCCAGGGCCAGATGACTTCACAGGTAAATCTACCAAACATTAAAAAAAATTTTTTTAAGTTTACTTATTTATTTTTGAGAGAGAGACAGAGACAGAGAGAGTGAGTGCGGGAGACAGGCAGAGAGAGAGGGAAACAGAGAATCCCCATGTGGGGTTCCAACTCATGAATTGTGAAATCATGCATGACTTGAGCCAAAATCAAGAGCTGGACACTTAACCAAGTGAGCCACTCAGGTGCCCCAAATCTACCAAACATTTAAGAAAGAGTTAATACCTATTCTCAAACTATTCAAAAAAATAGAAAAGGAAGGAAATCTTCCAAATTCATCCTATGAGGGCAGCATTACCCTGATACCAAAACCAGATAAAGAATCCACTAAAATCAACAACTACACGCCAGTATCTCTGACAAAGATGGACGCAAAAATTGTCAATAAAATACTAGCAAACCAATTCCATGATACATTAAAGAATCATTCACCACAATTAAGTGGGATTTATTCCTGAGTTGCAAAGGTAGTTAAATATTCACAAATCAATGTGATACAGCACAATAATGAAAGAAAGGATTAAAACAGTATGACCATTCTAATGCATGCAGAAAAAAGCATTCGACAATGTATAAATCCATTCATGATAAAAATCCTCAACAAAGCAGAGTCAGATGGAACATACCTCAACATAATAAAGGCCACATGTGAAAAACCCAGTGAACATCATGCTTAATGAGGAAAAACAGAGCTTTTCCCCTAAGGTCAGGAACAAGGTCACAAGACAGGGACTCTCACCACTGTTGTTCAACATAGTACTGGAAGTTCTAGCCATAGCAATCAGACAACATTAAGAAATAAAAGTCATCCAAATAGGCAAGGAAGAAGTAAAACTTTACTATTTGCAGATGACATGAAACTCTACATAGAAAACTCAAAAGACTCCACCAAAAAACTGCTAGAAATGATACACGAATTCAGTAAAGACACAGGATACAAAATCAATATGCAGAATATCGGTTGCATTTCTGTACACAAATTATGAAGCAACAGAAAAGAAAAATTAAGGAACTAGTCCCACTTACAAAAGCACCAAAAATATTAAGAAACTCAGGAATAAACCTAATCAATGAGGTGAAAGACCTGTGCTCTGAAAACTATATAACACCGATGAAATAATTTGAAGGGGACACAAAGAAATGGGAAAACATTGTATGGGCATGGACTGGAAGGAAAAATATTAAAATGTGTATATTACCAAAGCAATCTACATATTTGATGAAATCCTTACCAAAATACTAACAGCGTTTTTCACACAAGTGAAACAAACAATCCTAAAATTTGGATTGTTTGGAATCAGAAAAGACCTTGAATAGCCAAAGCAACATTGAAAAAGAAAAGCAAAGCTGGAGGCATCAAAGTTCCAGATTTCAAGTTATATACAAAAGACTGAACAGTACGGTGCTGCCACAAAAATTGACACAAAGATCAAGGGAACAGAATAGAAAATGCAGAAGTGAACTCAAAACTATAAAGTCAGCTGATCTTCGACAAAGCAGGAAAGAATATCCAATGAGAAAAACAGTCTCTCCAACAAAAATGGTATTAGAAAAACTGGACAGCAACCCACAAAAGAATGAAACTGGACCACTTTCTTACACAAACGTAAAAATAAATTCAAAATGGATTAAAGATCTAACTATGGGACCCCATACCACAAAAATTCTAAAGGAAAACACAGACAGTAACCTCTTTGACATTGGCTGTAGCAACTTTTAGGTATGCCTCCTGAGGCAAGGGAAACAAAAGCAAAAATCAATTATTGGAACTTCACCTTCACCAAAATAGAAAGCTTCTGCACAGCAAAGGAAATAATCAACAAAACTAAAAGGCAACCTATGGAATGGGAGAAGATATTTGTAAATGACCTATCTGATAAACGACTAGTATCCAAAATATATAAAGAACTTATAAAACTCAACATCTAAGAAAGGAAAAATCCAATTAAAAAATGGACAGAAGACATGAACAGACATTTTTCCAAAGATGACATACTGACACATGAAGAGATGCTCAACATCACTCATCATCAAGGAAAAACAAATCAAAACTACAATGAGAGATCACCTTACAGCTGTCAGGAAGGGTAAAATCAAAAGCACAAGAAACAACAGGTGTTGGCAAGGATGTGGAGAAAGGGGAACCCTTGTGCACTCTGGTGGGAATGCAAACTGGCATAGCCAATATGGAAGACAGTATGGAGGTTCCTCAAAAAGTTAAAAACAGATGGGGTGCCTGGGTGGCTCAGTCAGTTGAGCATCCAATTCTTGATTTCTGCCCAGGTCATGATCCCAGGGTTGTGGGATAGAGCCTTGCATGAGGCTTGTGGAGCCTGCTTAAGATTCTATCCCTCAGGGCATCTGGGTGGCTGACTTCAACTCAGGTCATGATCTCATGGTTTTTGAGTTTGAGCCCTGCATCGGGCTCTGTGCTGACAGCTCAGAGCCTGGAGTCAGCTGCAGATTCTGTGTGTCCCTCTCTGCTGCTCTCCGTTCACACTCTGTTAAAAAAAAAAAAAAAAAAGAAAAGATTCTCTCTCTCCCTCTGCCTTTCTCCCTGGCTTGGCTAGTGCTGTCTCTTTCTTAAAAAACAAAACAAACAAACAAAAAATGCTAAAAAAAGAACTACACTATAATCCAGCAATTGCACTACTAGGTATTTACCTAAAGAATACAAGAATACTAATTTGAAGGGACACATGCACCCCAATGTTTATAGCAGCTTATCTGTAATAGACAAATTATGGAAACAGCCCAAATGTTCATGGAGAAAGAAGACATGGTATACACATATACAATGGAGTAATACTCAGCCACCCAAAAGAATGACACCTTGCCTTTTGCAATGATGTGGGTGGAACTAAAGAGTATTATGCTAAGTGAAATGAGTTAAGTCAGAGACAAATGCCATGATTTCACTCATATGTGGAATTTAGGAAACAAAACAAATGAGCAAAGAGGGAAGAAGAAAAGAGAGAGGCAAACCAAGAAACAAATTTTTAAAACTTATTAAAAAAAATTTTAATGTTTGTTTATTTTTGAGAGAGACAGACAGAGCATGAGCAGGGTAGGGGCAGAGAGAGAGGGAGACACAGAATTTGAAGCAGGCTCCAGGCTCTGAGCTGTCAGCATACAGCCCAATACAGGGCTTGAAGTCACGAGGAGTGAGATCAAGACCTGAGGTGAAATCGGACGCTGAACTAACAGGGCCACCCAGGCAGGCGCCCCAACAGATTCTTAACTACTGAGAATAAAGTGATGTTTACCAGAGGGGAAGTGGGTGGGGGCATGGGTGAAATAGGGGATGGGATTAAGGAGGACACTTCTTGTGATGAGCACTGGATGATGTATGGAAATGTTGAATTACTAGAATGTACACCTGAAACTCATATAATACTATATATTAACTAGCTGAAATTAAAATAAAAATGTTTTAAAAAGCTATTAACTTTTATGACTTTTTAAAATATTTATTTTTGAGAGAGAGAAAGTGTGCAAGCAGGAGGGGGACAGAAAGAGGGGGAGACAGAGGCTAAGAAGCCGGCTCTGTGCTGATAGCAGAGAGCTTGATGCAGGGCTCAAAATAACAAACCGAATCCTGAGATTATGACCTGAGCCAAAGCTGGACACTTAACTGCCTGAGCCACCCAGGGGCCCCTACCTTTTATGCTTTATAAGATATCTATAAATATTTCTTTATAGCTGCTGAATGCTTTTTTAAAAAATTAAAAACAAATTTTATTTTTTATAATGGTAACATTTTTAACATAAAACTGCAATTTTAGTCATTGCAAAAGCAAATTTAGTAGCTTTAATTACATTTACAATGTTATTAAATAAACTATCACTACTACCTATTCCCAAGTCTTTTTCATTACCCCCAAACAATTCTGTTTTCATTAAGCAGTAAGTCTCCAATTCCGCCATACCCCTAGCAACTCTCTAATATACTAATCTTTTAACTTGCCTATTAAAAATTTTTAAGTGGAATCATACAATATTTAGCCTTTGTATATAGCTTACCTCACTTGGCAAACTGTTTTCAGGGCTCATTCATGTTATAGCAGGTAGTAGAATTTCATCATTTTTATGTCTGAAAAATATTCCATTGTATACTTACAGCACATTTTGTTTATTTAACAATCTGTTCATGGACACTTGGGTTGGTACTATCTTTTGGCTATTGGTAGTAATGCTGCAATGAACAATGGCATACAAGCATCTATTCAAGTATCTGTTCTGAGTCCTTGTTTTCAATTTTAGGGGAATATATTTAGATGTGGAAATGCTAGGTCATATGAAAATTCTCTGAAGGATATTTAAATGCTTTTAATTTTATTTATTTTTTTCTGGGTGTTTACACATTTAACAATTTTAAACAAATAGAGGAACCACTTCTTTTATAAATACTTCTTATGCTTTTGCGCAAAGTTCTTCCCCATCTAGAGAACAAATATATACTCATTTATATTTCTTTCTGGTTCTCTCATCATTACTTCATTCTTTACATTTACCTCTTTAATCTATCTGAAGTTCACTTTGGTGTATATGAAGTATGAGTTTAAATAATTTTTCTGGAAGAGTTATCCATGAATTCTAGCCTCACTAATAAATAATTCCTTTTTGCACACATTTGCCCATTTTATCCAAAACAATGAGGCTTCCATCCATACCTCCCTACTAATACTGTTTTTCATACAATTACCTCCTTACTGATGAATCCAGTGGATTATTTTGGATCTTTTATAAGAATTTAATACAATTAACTCAGTGCTTCTTGACATTCTCTCTCTCTTGGCTTCCAAGACTACACACGCTAAAAGGTTATCTATTCCTCCTCTACATATTAATTCTCTGACCCTTTTTCTGATTTCATGTTTTGTGCCCATCTTTTGGCTAACAATTATCAGCTTCTTAACTATCTGTGCCAGGCACATTTGCTAAACACTTTTCACTTTGCCAAGCACTTAATCCTCAATAAGCCTTTAAAAAAAAGTAGCAATAATAGCAGCTAACATTTACTGTTCACTTCAGATACACACACAACACTATACCAGGCACAATTCTTATTTCTACTTAATGGGCTAGCAAACTGAGAGACTCAGAGAGATTAAGTAACTTGGCAATGGTCACTCAGTGAAGGAGTGTGTTGAGCGAGAATTCACACTCAGGCACAATGCCTCCAAAATTCACATCCTTGATCATCTGCTTTCCCTCTCTAGAGTACATATTAGTATAACTCTCATTTTATGTATGAAAACTCTGAGTAATATGGCTAATAAATAAATGGTGAAGTCTGTCCTTAAACACTTAAATATCTTTTTAATGTTTGTGTTCTTCAGGTTACATCCTTTTCATTCTTCATGTTCTTTCTGGTTAGTTTTATCCACTCCCAAAATTTCAAATAGTATTTATATGCTGTTATTATTCTCCATTAAGTATGCTAATGATCCCAATTCTCTATCCTGCACTGTGGACCAGTCTATTACTCAATGATCATCTACAAAGAGATATCTTAAAGGTACCTCAAATTAAATATGTCAAAAACCAAACCTGTATTTATTACTTTAATATTACTCCTTTGTTTTATACTCCCTGTCTAAGCAAATGGCATTACCATCGAAACAGACACCAAATATAAAAAACCAGAAGTTACACCTAAGATCCTGACTTCTCCTTTACTTCTCCAACCTCAGTTTTTCCTTACACCACTTCTTGTACAAAGTAGCCATCAGAATTTATTTTTTTCAGTGTGAACATTCACCAAGAGTTAACCACTCGACTTAGATTTAAAAAAAAGAAAAGAGTCAACCACTAGGCTAGGATCTCTTCATTAAAACATAAAACTAATGTTGTTATTCTCCCATTAAAAAAATCTTCCATTAATTTCCACTGTTGAAAGTCCAACCTTCTGAGTACTCCATATATGACCCTCCACGTATCTACACCATCATTTTCAACTTAGTTTCTTGTAATGCTTGTCCTTATAGCCTACTGAACTTGTTCCAGTTCCTTTTTAGAAAACCTAGTAAACACCTAGGTTGAAATGTAACTACTTTCACGAAATCTTCTTGACACCACCTCCCTTTTCTCTTCCAAGTCAGAAATGACCAAAACGCCTATGGTTTCAACTATAGGCTATACTGACTTCTAATCCACCTCTAGGGGTTCACATTACTTTACCCATCCATTTAAAAGTTTATCTCACTACTCAATTTTAAAATGGGCAAAGGATCTGAACTGACATTTCTCTGAAGATGATATACAAATGTCCAACAGCACATGAAAAGACAGTCTCAACATCATTAGTCATCAGGGAAATGCAACTCAAAACTACAATGAGATACTCCTTCACACCCAGTAGAATGCCTATAACCAAAAGCATATATAATAAGAAGTACTGGTGATGATATGGAGAAATTGGAGCTCTCATATATTGCTGGTGGGAATGTAAAAAGGTGTAGCCAAATAATTTGACAGTTATTCAAAAGGTGAAACACAGAGCTACCATATGACCCAGAATTTCTGTTCTTCAGTACATAACCAAGAAAACTGAAAACATATGTTCACACAAAAGTATGCACCATGAATGTTCATAGGAGCATTATTCATAATAGACAAAAAGTAGAAACAATCCAATTTTCAACTCATAAGTGGGCAACCAACAGGTGGTATATCCATGTAATGGACTATTATTCAATTGTAAAAAGGAATGACATACTGATACATGCTATAACATGAATGAACCTTAACAACATTATGCTAAGTGAAAGAGGTCAGACACGAAAGGCCATATAATGTATGATTCCATTTATATAGAATGTCCAGAATAAGCAAATCCAAGGAAACACAAAATATATTAATAGTTCCCAGAAGCCAAGGGGAAAACTGCTAATGGGTATGGGGTTTCTCTGGGGATGATGAAAATATCTTAAAATTATATACTTTATGATAGGTGCAAAATTCTACGAATATACTAAAAATCACTGAGTTACATTTTTAAAGGATGAATTTTCTGATACATAAGTTATCTCAATACAGCTGTTATTTAAAAAAGAGTTAATAATTTGTATGAGAGAAAAACTTTGAAAATATGGGATCCATGGAGGCAGAGAGAATTATTGAAGGAAGTCTTTGAAAACGTATTAACTACTGCATAAAAGTGAAATTTATAAGGAATTACTTCTTCCATCCAAATTGCAAATTATATTTCTTACTCTGTATGCTAATAAACCAAAAGCAATTATATTATAATGTACCACCTGTAAGTATTCCACTAATTTGCATGTTCTCATTGCAATCATTTATTTCCATTAGGTAGAAGGCAACCTAAACTATTTTTATCCACCATGATTTCCATGCTTCATTACTTCAGTAAAGATCTATCCCAACAAAAAGACTTAAAACAAATGTTAATAAAAGATATCTGTGAAGGAACACATTTTCAAAGGACAGAAGATGGCATTTGACAAAATGCTAGTTATAGGAAATATTTGCTGTATCTGGCATATTTATTTACTCATTAATAATATTCACTTACATTTTCCAGTTAGCACATGAGAAACCAAATTTTACCAATCTCTCTAAGTTGTTTGGAATTTTAATACACTCCATGGTCAAGTAAATTTCATTTAAAAATCAAATTCTAATATAGCGCAAAATGTTAAATGAATTCACAACCATCACTGCAGTTCTAATTGCATGCTTTATCTAAAGACTAGAGAAGATTGTGCTAAATTATATGGAACGAACTAGTGTGCACTGTTTAGGCTATCCATTAACTGCCAGTCAAACTAATAACAGCAATCTCTTCCCTAATTTTCCTGGTGCAGCTGTTTATAGAATATCCTGGGCGTGTTCACTTCAATAGATACATAATAGCACAGACATCCACAATGAAAGCTGTATTCTTTTTGTTTTCAAATTTTCCTAGAGACTGTATATTTTTTCTACCTTGCATATTCAATCACTTTCTTAAACTAACTGCTTTAAATAATCTGTAAATAAACTTAATTTATATTGTGGCTTTAAATTTTAAATCTATACTCTGAAGCCTAAATTCCAGGAAAACAAACCAAAAAATATAATAAAATAAGACAAGAAAAGAAGCCCCAAATATAAAAATCCTTTGTTCTTTTTACAGTACAAAACATCTCCAGCAGAGACTGGTTATGTCTTTACATGTGACTGACCAAGGAATGCTTATGTGAAATTTATACTGATTTTTTCAAATTATCTTTAAAGCTAAATATAATTTCATCATCACTAACCAAATGACTATTTACCATGTTTAGGTATAGGACTCAGGCATTTCAATTTCTCAACAGAAGATACTCAAAAATTTTTTTTGTAATACTGTATGCCAACAATACACTCTTTTATAACATTAATTTTAAAAGAGCTAAACTTATTGAACTTATTGCCTGACTGGCAACCATTGGTTGCCAGTATTTTAGATTTCAAAGAATAAAAAAATTTAAAAAATTAAGGAGACCCTCCGAAATATTAAGGTGACCCAAATTTGCCAAGGAAGAATAATATTTTATAAAAGATCATTTTAATAGAAGAAAGATTAAAAGGACATAAATTGAAAATAAAGGAAAATCTTTAAATTGGTAAGATTTAGGATTAGGAAAACTCTCTGCCAGTCTCTTTATTTTTCCCATTTTAACAAATGGTAGTGAGAACTCTGACACACACTAGCAGTTGGAACAACTGATCTATATATTCCATAAGCTGAAAATCATTTTTAGGTTACCTTTGAAACCATGTAAATTCAATAAGTCTTGAAAAACAGCAACTTACAATTCCTGCCTAAGCCTTCTTATCTTTGCCTTAGCATCTGCCAGTTCCACTGACAGATGTTGTCGACTTTCTGTTCGCTTCATGCCTGGAGAACCACAGGGTGACTGTGCAGATGAAGAGGCATGGGGTAAAAAATGAAGACCATCCCGTTCTTCAGAGAGTTCTACAATAGTCTAAGGAAATATAGAAATAAACACAGACTCACTGTTAGTATTCTACATATCAGAGAACTAAACACATCAACACTATTCATTAAGTTTACATACTATACTGTAATATCAAAATAATTCACTGGTCAAAAATATCTTAACGTTGTGATATTTAGCTATCTTTTTAAAAAAAAGTATCATGCAATAGTTCATGGATTAGCTTTTACTAGATAACAATAGAATAAGACTTAATACTTCTTTCCCTCCCTAATTTTTTAATAAAGGAAATCAATTGTGGTAAAATAACTATACTAGATAACAACTATTGGAAAGGTGTGAAAGATCTGTTGACACAGGAAGGAAATTAACCCAAGCACAATATGTCTACAACCATGCTGTCCAAAAAGGTAGCCAATAGCCCAAGTAGTTATTCAATTACAAATTTAAAAGTCAAAAATACAGTTCCTTAGTCACACTAGCCACCATGTTAAGTATATAACATCCACATGTAGCCAGTGGTTACTGTATTAGCACAGATATATAGAAAACCTCTGAGGTTTAGTTCAATTTTTTTAAGTTTATTTATTTAATATTTGAGAAAGTGTGCACTTGGACGAGAGAGAGCAGAAAAAGGGGCAGAGAGAGAGACTCCAAAGCAGGCTCCATACTGTCAGCAGAGCCTGAGAGGGGCTCTGCAAGATGATGACCCAACCCAAAATCAAGAATCAGAAGCTCAACTGAATGAACCACCAGGCACCCCTAGTTCAATCTCTTAATTCTGCAGGTAATGTAACTGAGACACAGAGATTGATTTGTCCATGATCACAAAACCAACTAAAAGCAATGCCAAGACTCCAAGAGCAACTCTCTTGACTCCATATCCTTCCTATGTTCTCTTTTTTAGAAGACTAGTTCTAATCTGCATTCCATCTCCATGTTTCCTTTATTCCTTTCTCTAGAGTCTCTCCATGGACACAATGCTCATTCTACTTTCCCCAAACCTGAACTTTAAGGGGTAGCTAACCCACAATTACCCAACTCAATGATTTTCTTCCAATTTTCCTTTTGTTGAAAAATTCTTATTCACTGAATCATTACTGTTATCCTTTTTTCTTCTTTTTCAAAAAATTTTAATGGTTATTTTTGAGAGAGAGAGAAAAGGGGGTTGGAGGAGGAGCAGAGAGAGAGAGAGAGAGACCCAGAATCCAAAGCAGACTCCAGGCTCAGAGCTGTCAGCACAGAGCCTGATGCAGGGCTCAAACTCATGAACCATGAAATCATGACCTAAGCTGAAGTCAGATGCTCAACTAATTGAGCCACCCAGGTGTCTCACTTCTTTTTATTTTTTTTAAAGACCGCCCAAGCATCATTTCTTTATCCTTGGGACATATTTCAGCACCTGAATCAATGTCTCTTCAACTACTGCTTTCACAGATTCCAGTATGCCTATTGATAAACTATGGTATGTGGCTTCTCATCAGTTCCTTTTCTCTTTACAACTCCACGTCTGCTCTCTATTCATTACATTCAGACCTTTCCAATGAAGACACCGTTCCTCTCTTGTGCCATACCTCCTTTACTAGCATTACTCCCTTGGCACCTATACATATGCCTGAACCTTTAACCACTCAATTCCTCCTTTCTGCCCAGATTATTCCTGGTTACTCTAGAGTTCCTACTCAGCCTGAAACTACACGTAAGCCCTTAAATGTCATCCTTACTTTCTAATTTAACACTACCATGCCATTCTCTAACTATAGCCCACTCTTCAGGGAAAAAGAAATGGGAATGAATATTTATAGAACTCCGAGACAGAGGATTTTCCAACAAGATTTCATCCAATGCTATAATCTGCAATAGAGGCATTACATCTATTTTAAGACATAAGAAAACTGAAGCTCATATAGATTAACAAAGTCACACATCTAATGACAGGAATAACAGGAATGCAAATTCAAATTCTGACTCAAACACTATGTCATTTTCCTTCACCACCAACATTTTTCCTATTCCTTCTCCAAAGTGATAAAGAACTCTATAAGAAAAACAAACAAGAAAATACACAATCCTACTACACATCTTGCCACCAATTTTCAATTAAGATCTTTTCAGTGTTCATCAATCCTTTAGTTGAAAATCTTGTTGATTTCTCGACAAATTTCTCCACAGTGGCTGTTGTAAATAAACATATTCCCTTTTCTCTATTTAAGCTTCTACCTAGAAAGTGTTGCCATCACTTCCAACAAATGAACTCTCCTCTAACTTGCCAAAGAAACAAAACCATCTAGATTAGATCTCCATTCTTATGAATCTTTTGCTCCCAACACATATTACTTATTTCTGGAACATGTTCAACTCCTCTCTTTTACTGACTTTTTTCTCCCTGTTCTTCAAAGATATACAAGTATCTTCTTTTTATTTTAATTTATTTTTTACAAATAGTTTATTGTCAAGTTGGTTTCCATATAACACCCAGTTGTGGAGACGAGCACTGGGTGTGATATACAAGTATCTTCTATAGGAGGGAAAAAATTAAATCTCCCTCTTGCTACCCTTCTGCTTCTCTTCCACTGCTACTTTTTGAAGAGAAGTTTACACATTCATTGACATTACTTCATCTTATCCACCTATCCAGTATGCACAGCCCAAGCGCTTGGTCTCTGTTAACAGTATTATTAGCAATCTCCATAGTACTCCAGGTTTTCTTTGTATATTTTCTTATTGTCTCCATTATCTTTAATCTTGCCTTCTAATGCCTCTTGAATCTAAGAATCATGCCTGTGCATGGTACTTAATAAATGTATTTGTTTTGAGTACAAATATATTAGAATTTAATATTATGCTACCTTATATTTTTCATTTCCGATGTGATTTTCCTCCCCTATAAACCTGATACAATATTTCTTATACTTCCTCTGTATTTCTGATCTCATTTAGCATAGTACTGAGTTCAAAATTATTTAACTAAATGGTTCGCAAAATGGAAAACTCAAGAAAAGTACTGACGACACAGACTATTTGAACCAGAGTAGGTGGTGCCATGAGGATATCAACAGTTTCCAGATGCCAGTGTACAAAAGAACTATGGGCTAAGAAATTGTTTTTAAAAAGTAGAAGGAGGGGCGCCTGGGTAGGTCAGTCGGTCAAGCATCCGACTTTGGCTCAGGTCATGATCTCACGGTTTGTGGGTTTGACCCCTATGTTGGGCTCTGTGCTGACAGCTAGCTCAGAGCCTGGAGCCTGCTTTGGATTCTTTGTCTCCCTCTCTCTCTGACCCTCCCCTGCTCACGCTCTCTCTCTCTCGCAGAAATAAATAAAACATAAAAAAATTTTTTTTTAAAGTAGAAGGAGTTGGTACTAAGCATTAAGAGTATCTAGAAACATTTTCCATTAAAGATTACATACACAATTTGACTTTTCTCAAATGGTAGTAGTTTCTTTAGCTTAAGGCCTCCAAATATTTTTCTTAACCTGACAAGAAATGTTTTTAAAGCATAATTTCATTTCATAAACCTTCTCTGATGCTTCTGATCCTAAATATTCCAACAGCAATTGTAAGTAACATCTTCCTTCTCTAAATTCCTACAGTACTTAGATAGGTTTTTTGTTTTTTTATCACTTTCAAACTTTTATTACAGTAAAGGAAAGCTGGAGGCATCAAAATTCCAGATTTCAAGTTATATACAAAAGACTGAACAGTACAGTACTGCCCCAAAAACTGACACAAAGATCAAGGGAACAGAATAGAAAATGCAGAAGTGAACTCAAAACTATAAAGTCAGCTGATCTTCGACAAAGCAGGAAAGAATATCCAATGAGAAAAACAGTCTCTCCAACAAAAACGGTGTTAGAAAAACTGGACAGCAACCCACAAAAGAATGAAACTGGACCACTTTCTTACACAAACATAAAAATAAATTCAAAATGGATTAAAGATCTAACTGTGAGCCCATCAACCACACTACTAAGTATTTACTCAAAGGATACAAAAATGCTAATTCAAAGGGATATATGTACCCCAGTGTTTATAGCAGCATTATCTACAATAGTCAAACTGCGGAAACAGCCCAAATGTCCAACTGATGAATGGAAAAAGCTGTGGTGTACACACACACACACAGACACACACACATACACAATGAAGTAATATTCAGCCATCCAAAAGAATGAAATCTTGCCATTAGCAGTGATGTGGATGGAGCTACAGAGAATTATGCTAAGCGAAATAAGTCAGAGAAAGACAAATATCATATGATTTCACTCATATGTGGAATTTAAGAAACAAATAAGCAGAGGGGAAAAGAGAGAGAGAGAGTGAGAGAGAGAGAGAGAGAGAGACAGTTAGACAGACGCAAACCAAAAAAGATTCTTAACTATAGAGAATCAACTGACAGTTACCAGACAGGAGAGGGAAGGGAAGATGGGTGAAATAGGTGATGGGAAGGGATGCACTTCTTGTAATGGGCACAAGGTGGTGTGTGGAAGTGCTGAATTATTATATTGTACACCTGAAACTCATATAACATTATATGTCAACTAACTGTAATTTAAATAAATACTTTAAAAATTTTAAAGTTCAATGATTTTTAAAAATTTTTAGTATTTATTTTTGAGAGTGAGAGACAGAGAGAGACAGAGAATGAGCAGGGGAAGGGCAAAGAGTGGGGGAACAAAGAATTCTAAGTAGGCTCCAGGCTCTGAGCTGTCAGCAAAGAACCTGACACAGGCCTCAAACTCACAACCCTGAGATCATGATCTGAGTTGAAGTTGGATGCTTACCCGACTAAGCCACCCAGGCATCCCCAAAACTCAATTATTTTATTAAAACAACTTCCCTATTAGATTGTAATGATCTTTGATCCTTTTTTTGAAATTTTGTCTGTTGCTCCCAAACACTCTTAGCACAAGATCTTGCAAACAGCAGGTATTTATTAATATACATTCAAGTATGAACATAAAAAGATGTATCAAAGCTGAGAAAAAATTCAGGTGATTTAATAATTCTTACAGAACTCCCAACTGAGGAAAAGAATCAAAGATGTAGTAGCACAATCATGGATTTGGGCAAAGGTTTTATAAAACAGGAACACAAGCATTAGAGTTAAGAGTCAGCAAATTACTTAATTTCTCTGAGCTCAAGTATCTTCAGTCTACTAAGATGGAGTTATAATACTGAGTTACAAAGACAGTATATTATAAATATAACACAAAGTTTGGCATAAAATAAATAGTGACAATAAGATCTTAAATTCCTTAAAATCTCCTATTTGGTTTTTAGTAAAAGAAGAACATTTAAGAAATACATGTTACAAAAAATTAAGAAAGCTAAGGGGCACCGGGGTGGCTCAGGCAGTTAAACATTGGACTTTGGCTCAGATCATTATCTCATAGTTCATGAATTTAAGCCTGGTGTTGGGCTCTGTGCTAACAGCTGAGAGCCTGGAGCCTGCTTCAGATTCTATGTCTCCCTCTCTGCCCCTCCCTTACTCGCACTCTGTCTCTCTCTCTCAAAACTAAACATTAAAAAAAATATTTTTAACAAGAATAAAAAGTGAAAATTAAAAACAGAGTGACCAAATTATACTTTCTAGTAAAACAATTACAACAAAAGATCAATCAAAGCAGGAAAAAAAAAAAAAGACAGCCTGAAGCTTCCTAATACTCACTAAAAGGTAATGTCCTACTCTTGCCATGCCAGCAAATGGAGAGTATTTAAGTGTGTAGATGGTGCCTGCTTTAACTTGTAGGGTACTACTCCTCACCAGGACATACAATATGTATGGGCAAAAAGCCCTGGAAGAGCCAACTAGCTTCCTTTGTTGCTATGGAACCTTCTTGAATTAAGTGGTCAAGTGTTAAGGAATGTATTGCTTGACTTAATAAGCTGACAGTATGGTTCCTCAGAGACGCCTCCAAGGTAAGAATCAAAGCAGACACAATTCTAATTGATGTTATTCTAAATATTTTTTTTATTATTTATTTCTGAGAGAGAGAGAGAGAGAGAGAAACAGCGTGAACAGGGGAGAGTCAGAGAGAGAGGGAGACACAGAATCAGAAGCAGGCTCCAGGCTCTGAGCTAGCTGTCAGCACAGAGCCCGACGCGGGCTCAAACCCATGAACCGCGAGATCATGACCTCAGCCGAAGTCGGATGCTTAACCGACTGAGCCACCCAGGCGCCCCTAATTGATGTTATTCTAAAAGGGGTTCCCCAGCTCAAATTTTCTAGTAGGTCACGAGAGCCAGTACAGTCTATGACAAAGCTGAGAATAATGACATTTACAAATTTCAAGTTAAAGTAAAAGACAAAAAAGGTAAACTCAACACACTAGAGGAACACTTACATGATATGTTCCAGCAGCAGCAATAATAAGAGCCACCTGTTCTCCTGCATCAGTGGCTATGAGCTACAGGGTAGACCTGGCTGGTTCTTTCAATCCAACCTGGACTGGACTGGCACAGAGCCCAAGTATGGAGCTATGAATGTCAATGTCGGTGTCAGAACAGCAGTTTTATGACTTCTATACCAGTTTTATGAGAAAAGGATCACTGTGTCTACATCCATAGTTCTCCTCTATGGGCTGCAAATGAGAATGCTTCAGCAAGCACAGCGTGGCATGGATCTCTGACACATCACCACAGTGGACCTGATAGGCATGTTCCAGACCCTCATCCACAGGATAGAAGCAAAGATTATGCCTCCAGCATCAGCTCTGCAATTCAGGCTATTGTTGGAAATCCTACTCTATTCTTTCAACACGGTGTTTATGGATAAGCATGGCATGCAAGGAGCACTGGTAACATCTATGACCCTCTTCAACACAAGTAACACCTTCCCCTTAAGAGGAGATGGGTCTGGGGGCGCCTGGGTGGCTTAGTCGGTTAAGCGTCCGACTTTCACTTAGGTCATGATCTCGCGGTTCGTGGGTTTGAGCCCCGCGTCGGGCTCTGTGCTGACTGCCAGCTCAGAGCCTGGAGCCTGTTTCAGTCTGTGACTCCCTCTCTCTCTGACCCTCCCCTGCTCACGCTGTCTCTCTCTCCTAGAAATAAATAAAACATTTAAAAAAAAAAAAAAAAAGAGGAGATGGGTCTGCAAGAAGAGGCAGACCTATGTGTAACACCTGCTGTGATGGTTCGTCTCCTGGAAGTTCCATTTTTCTTTCTACATAATGCTATGCACATGGAAGGGCCTTAAAAATATCCTTAATGTACAGACTTTTATTTGTAATTTTTAATGTCTATTTTATTATAGTTTCTGTGGACTTAAAAATGAGCATTATGCATTTTATACTCTGAAATGTTCCAAAAAATGTTATGAATATGATACTTACTCCTTTCTTTCCTCCAGCATGCCTGGTAAGTTTTGTAGAGAAGTTAGAAACCACAACCACAATCATACATATGCTCTCAATGTGTTTATTCAGTGTGACACAAAACTTTCTTCTATTTTGTTTTTTACATTAAATTTTTACATAAAATATTTTTATGGGGTGCCTAGGTGGCTCAGTTGGTTAAGTGTTTGACTTCAGCTCAGATCATAATCTGAGAGTTCACAAGTTTCAGCCCTGCATCAGGCTCTGAGCTGACAGGCTCTGAGGCTGCTTTGGACCCTGTGTCTCCCTCTCTCTCTGCCCCTTCCCCACTCTCACTCTGTGTCTCTCTCAAAAATAAAAAAATAAAACATTAAAAATTTTAAAAATAAATGAATACTCTGGAGGGAAAAACAGAATATTTTGGAGGAAAAACCAGAAGAGCTAAAGGGAAAATCTAAACAAGAACTTGTTTCAATTCAACTGAAGAATACAAAGTTATTACATTTACATACTATATTTACATTTAATATTTTTCACAATTAGTCTTTTTATTTTTTTTTAAAATATTTTTATTTATTTCTAGGAGACAGAGAGAGACAGTGTGAGCAGGGGAGGGTCATAGAGAGAGGGAGACACAGACTCTGAAATAGGCTCCAGACTCTGAGCTGGCAGTCAGCACAGAGCCCGACGCGGGGCTCGAACCCACGAACCGCGAGATCATGACCTAAGCGAAAGTCGGACGCTTAACCGACTAAGCCACCCAGGCGCCCCACAATTAGTCTTTTTAAAAAATGTTTATTATGAGAGAGCAAGAAAGTGCAAATGCAAGTGGGGGAAGGGCAGAAACAGAGGGAGAGAGAGAATCCTAAGCAGGCTCCATGTTGTCAGTGCAGAGCCCAACACAGGGCTCAATTTTAAAAACCTAAGATTATGACCTAAGCCAAAATCAAGAGTTGGATGCTTAACTGACTGAGCCACCCAGGCACCCCACAATTATCTTTAATGATCTTTTCTAATTAGTCTACTCGTGACCCAAATTGTAAAACTTTGCCCTAGAGAACTGGGTTTAAACCACCTAACAACTTGTTTCCCATATAGCTTGAGAACGTGACCACTTTTTTCTCGTTAAAAAAACAAACTGAATTAAAATGCATAGTCAGGCAGGATAGGATTACATCAAACAATCACTATAGTGTTTCATATTCCTTAGTTTTGACTAGATCATATAATGACAAATATTTGTTCACATTTCTCCAAAATAGCCTTCTTCACCCATTATTAATAACTTTGTAGAAGTGAGATCAAACAATTCAATACATGCCCTCAGAAGCTGGAGGACACCTTATCAAAATACAAATAAAAGAAATAAAAATACAAGAATGTTCTAGAAAATTAATAAAGCTAATATAAAAAGAAGATAAAGCATATGGGTCAAAACTCAGATTGAAAACAGAAGAATCTAAGTATTTCAGGATTAGTTTGGCATATACTAGGGACATTTTTCAATTCACTCTTCTTTTGACCTCACTGTCTTAGAGTTTTTAAAAAATGTAGTTGTTGCTCTAAAATATTTCTTTATTCCCTATCTTATCTTCTCTTGTAATGCCTGAAGAAAAAGTGAAAATTCCCACCTATAAAAACATGAAAGTTTTGCCCAGAAAAAAACCTTTAGGAATTTCTTCTATGCAAGTCTTTTATTAGTCCAAAGAGTAATCAAATTCTCTACAAATATAAGCTCAAAACTGTCTCTCCCATGTAAATGGAACAACTGATCAAAGCTACACATTCTTCTGAATGGCAGAGTACTTTGGTCTGCTATTAACAAAATATTACTCACCATCACATGCACTGAAGTCTAGACTCCTATAAAATTAGCTGTTCTGAGAGAGTGCAAGTAAAAACCCTGGTGCAATTTCACTCTTGTAAAAAAGCAAAGTACTCTCTTACAGGAGCCTATAATAATTCTTTTTTAAAATCACACCTCATTTACTGACTACAAAAATTTGAGACCTTTTGTGAGACATTTTATTTAGAACACCTGTTATTCTCCGCTTATTAACACTTATTTTTCCAACCTCAAAATGTGGCAATAAAACTAAGAAATTAACCTTAAGCAAATTCTCATGCTTCAAGGCAATGATTTTTCCATTTGCATCAACAGTATTTTTAGTCTCACACTTTTGTACAGTTGCCAGAAATATGGAAAGGACTTAAAAACACAAAGGAACAAAAATCAGGATAATAACTTAAAAGAATGGAAAAAAGAGTATCTAACTGCAATCTCTTTACTGGCGATTTGGGCTCTTAAATATCCTTTTTTGTTCCTGTGTTGCATAAAATAAAGACATAAAGTACTTTATTACCCGTCCCTAAGAAACAGAGTATCAGTTTTGTAAACCCTCTGAAATCACTTTCTGAAAAGGAAACTTTCATAATATTCTGAAAGAAATAACAAACCTCCGAATGTTCATCTCTTTCATCTATAAGTCTTTTTAGATGTAATGCCATATTTTTCAACAGTGGCTCCATTTCCTCCTGAGACATATCAGTCACTTCCATCCACTGCAGATCAAACACATTTTCCTGATTATGGGTTACCTTTAGGAGAGCAATGAAAATAAACAATTTTTTAAATGGTTAATACTTAAGAACTGATTTCATTTTAGTATGATATTAGCTCAAATATCATAAAAATGAAAAGCAAATACGATGCCTAAAGAAGACTGGACAAAAAGGCTAATACAAAAAATCATTTTTACTAAATATACTCTTTAAATAAAAAATTCATATTTGTTTTCCTGTTGGCTAAAAAGCAAAACATATATAATTCAACCATTACTAGCAAAACGTAATATTGAGATGTTTGATAACTGTTTTCTCAAAATAAATCGAATTTTTCTTTAGGTAAGAGTGAATTGTGCTGGATTCAAAAGCAATTTTTAATCCTGTTACATCATTGTTACATTATTGTACTTTTATACTTGAAATGCTACATCTTTACAGATTCTATAGATGATACTGTTCCAGAACCTTGGGAGAAAAGGACTACCAACATAAAGATTTTTTTTTATGTTTATTTATTACTGAGACAGAGAGAAACAGAACATGAATGGGGGAGGGGCAGAGAGAGAGGGAGACAGAATCCAAGGCAGGCTCCAGGCTCTGAGCTGTCAGCACAGAGCCCGACGCAGGGCTTGAACCCACAAACCGTGAGATCATAACCTGAGCCGAAGTAAGACACTTTACAGACTGAGCCACCCAGGTGCCCCCATAAAGATTTTTTGAAAATGGAAAACATATATAAATGAAATGCTTACTTCTTGCTTTCCATTTCTTACTGTGATTCTGATATTCTGCTTTAACTTTCACAAGAAACCACAAAAATAATAATAAAAAGAAACACTTTCAAGAATGATGGCAAATTTAGTAACCTGCAATACTTAGCATTTATTGTAAATAAAATACAAACTACAAACCTATATAAGGGGAAACTTCCAAAAAAAACCCTATATCTTGAGGAGTACTAATAAGCTTACTGCTGACAACATTATTACTGACAAGAAAGCTGGGCTCTATGAACACTAACAAAGAGAAAAGATGATCTACAGAACAGAAGTTACTCAAATAGAGAATTATTTTAAACACTACTAATTTTTACTATTTAAAAATTCTCTCTCCTTACTATTTAAAAATTCTCTCTCCTTTCTTAGTTCTCTTTCTAATCAACATGTAAAATTTAATGTGATCTAGTTCTAAAAAGTCCTCCTAAGTACACAAGATTAAAAGCTCAAGACTAGAGGCAGAAATTAAAATCCATCTGTTAACTATATCAATTCTTTAATATTGCACAATCTGTCCTAGACTTAAGTTCTTACCAGGATGTTAATCACTAATATGTTATATAACTCAAGAAATATTTTCAATAAATGTCATACTGTGATCATTCGTTCAAAAGAAAATCACTGGAATGACTTAGTACTCGGGTTATCATCTTACTTCACGTTAGTTTTGAATTACAGGCAGGGATCCACTTTCTGCTGCTTCTATTTACTATACTGTTCATTCCATACTGTCTAACAAAGACATACGCTTCATTCCTCAGGCACTTTATACCTAGTGTCCCTATGGATAAAGGCAACAGTATATTGTAGTTAGCACTGTGCCATGAGGATTTATTTAAGAAACTAGCTCTAAAGAGAAGACAATTTGTCTAACATCAGGGTTCATCTATATCTGACCTTGATTTGTTCTTGCTTATCACAGGACTTCAAGTATTTGGGGACACATAACACACCACAAGCTTCATAAAAATTAGTATATAAAAACTGTATATAGGTTTTTACCTCTTGAATATGTGCGGCAACTGCTGCTTTTGTATCAAAATCTAAACCTTGAATTCTTTCAATAAATTCTTCTTTTTTCTGACACTAAAAGAAATGAATAAAACCATCATTCACATTTTATGGGATATAGTCCTTAATATGTTATAAATAAC
The DNA here is from genome assembly GCF_003009895.1 of Hyaena hyaena. Lineage (NCBI taxonomy): Eukaryota > Metazoa > Chordata > Mammalia > Carnivora > Hyaenidae > Hyaena > Hyaena hyaena. The sequence goes on along the minus strand of NW_024080964.1, from coordinate 126,604 downwards.
TAAAAACTCACCGGGCCAAAAACCTTGGCTATGTTTTGAACAGTACAATGAGGGGTTTGTTGATTTTGAATTTAAATGGTCTAATACACTCACTTAATAAAAAGATAACAATTTAGAAATATTTATTTAAAAAGCACAGCAGTAAAAACCCATACTATTTTTATGCTGTAAAGTTCTAAAGCGAGAACCATTACACAACCCATGTGAGGTCAGTACAATATTATTATGCTAACTTTACAAACAGAAAAGTAAAGAATCAAGAACTTGTTTCAGGGAGGATAAGTTACTTGCCAAAAAACACAGTGAGTCAGTGGCAGAATTCGGAATACAGCCAAAAGGCTCAGTCAGTCTTTGGCTATCATCAAACAAAACAGCCTTTCTTCTTGGGGAAAAAAAAAACTGTAAGCAATTTTTACTTCAAGCTTACAATCCATTCTCACATCTTCATCCTATCAATCTTAATAAAGGAAACCTACTCTGTGACCCAGTTCAACAGTTATAAGGTAGTACAATAAATATTTTATATGTTTCTACAATAACATAAAGTTACCAGTGGCAAAATTTAATAATATATATACAAGTACACATGTATCAAGTAGAAGGAATCCAGCAATTACTTACTGTGTAACTTTTAAAAATCTTTATATAAATTAAAAATATTATGATGTAAATCTAACTTTTTTTCTTTCCAGTCTGTTTTGAGTAACAGTTTAACATGCATCTTAATATCTCTGCCTCCTGTCTACATCTCTTAAACTACAATCCAACTGCTAGTATAACTGTATTCTTGCAGCTATCAAATGAGAAGTGCATACAAAATAGACAGCACTGCCTTGTCTAGCTTAGCTGGATCTCCTGGGCCAATTACTGACCTACTAGTGAAGAGAATATACTCACAAAAAAAAAAAATTGTTCTTAGATCATTAAGAAATTTAGCAAGGTTCTGTTTCATATTCTACATATTTATTATATCAAGTTGTAACATTCTACTTCTATCGCCTACAATTTAACTTAATGCATTCCCATGACTGCAAAAAGTTGTGTCCTGTAAAAACAAAATTATTTGAATGACATAATAATATTAAAATTATGGGACACCTAGGTGGCTCATCTGGCTCTTGATTTCAGCTCAAGTCATGATCTTAGAGTTTGTGAGATCAAGGGCTCTGTGCTGACAGCATGGAGCTGTTTCAGATTCTCTCTCTCCATCTCTCTCTCCCCCTCCCCCCTACACACACACTCACTTGGGTGCTTTCTCTTAAAAATAAATAAACTTTAAAATTAAATTACTGAGAATGTACAATTTCTAGCTGTGACGAAGAAATCAGAGTTTTGGTGGAATGGGATGAAAACTAGTCAATTTAAAAACAAGAATTTTTTATCCAGTAAATAATATCTGAGAAGTCTAGTGAGAACAATTAAGTGACTTTCTGATAGTAAATAAAACTAACATATTAGTTACGGTATGCTCAATTTTTAAATTTAATGCTTCCAAAGAGGTGGACCTGTATATAGTTTTTGAGCAAATGATCATATAAAACTGGTGGCGTTATGAGAAGTATGACTCACTGAAGGGTTCCCCAATTCAACCCCCATATCATTGTCTGCCTTCAACACATACACCTCCCTTTCTAAGCCCTAGAGCCATTATTTCTTCATTTATACTATCTTTAAGAACTTATCCTTTAACATAGTCTCAACACAAATCAATGAGAATTCTTCTTTTACTCTTAAAATAACTAGTTTTTACTAAATCTAATCTTTATTCAAACTCCAAAAGTTTTACGAATTCTAAATATCCTTCATGAATAGGTTAGGCTCTCTTAAAGAATGCAGAATGACAGTTATAGGATGCTGAGGGAGAAAAAAGGGAAAGACTGTCAAGATGGAAAAGAGAATAAGAGAAGATACAACTCTAAAGTTCAATTATCAGACCAAATGTTTAAGTGTTGTCCAATCCAGTAATGACTAGCTATCATGTGGTTACTGAATACCAAAATGTAGCTAATGCAATTAAGAAATTGAAATTTTCATTTTAGAGGCACCTGGGTGGCTCAGTTGGTTAAGCGTCCAACTTCGGCTCAGGTCATGATCGCATGGTTTTTGAGTTTGAGCCCCTCATCGGGCTCTGTGCTGACAGCTGAGCCTGGAGCCTGCTTCAGATCCTGTGTCTCCCTCTCTCTCTTAGCCTCCCCCTACTCACGCTCTGTCTCTTTCTCTCTCAGAAATAAACACTAAAAAAAACTTTTTTTAAGAATTTTCATTTTATTTAATAGTAATTAATTTTAATTTAAATTGCCACATGTGGCTCACAGTGGCTGCTATATTGATAGCCCACTTCCAGAGCATAAAGAAGTACAGTGTTGGGGTTCCTGTTGGCTAAGCGTCCAACTTTGGCTCAGGTTATGATCTCATGGTCCTTAAGTTCAAGTCCAGCATCTGGCTCTGTGCTGACAGCTCAGAGCCTGGAGTCTCCTTCGGTTTCTATGTCTCCCTCTCTCTGCCCCTTCCTGGCTCATGCTCTCTCCCTGTCTCTCTCTCTCCCTCTCTTTCTCAAGTAAATAAACATTAAAAAAAGTATGGTGTTAAAAATAGATCTATAAATAATTTTATTTCCAGCTATGAAGACTCTTGTGAAGAAGATTAAATAATCATCACAAATTGTTTTTTTCCACTTAAAATGAAGCTCTCTTTTATCTTTACACAAAGTTCTGAATGTGTTATGGGTACTAAAGTTATTTGTAACTCTATAATAGCAACTGATACTTAAATCAGCAGATTACCATGATATTCTAAGAATATCTGGGAAGCTGGGATATAGAAAAAGAGCAGAAAGGCTATGTGGGTAGGAAGTTGGAGGGCTGGTGGAGAGAACTGCATTAACCCTAAAGTTCTGAATCTTTCAGCAGAGTTTTAGCTCTTAATATGTTATTCCTTGAATTTCTCATATTTTCACTTGGTACTCTCAGTGCTTTCTCTCATTAAAGAAAACAGGTTTATGTGTAAAATTTAGACAAACATAAGGAAAGAGTACCCAAAACAAACTATTAAACAATAAAACAGTAAAATGAAGAACACATGACAGTGTCTTCAGTAAGAATAAGAACACTAATGACTGACAGAGATCACAGTTCCATCAAAAGTAAAACCGAAATAAGTCACATAAAATAAATAAAAATAGAAAAATTAAAATTCTCTCTTTAAAGAATGGTTTCTCCCCCAACCCCAAATAGAAAATAATAAATGTTGGCGAGAATGTAGAGAAATTGGAATCATATGTACTGTTAGTGGGAATGTAAAATGGTACAGACACTATGGCACTAAAAAAAGTTAAAAACAGAAGTATCATATATGATCCAGCAGATCCACTTCTAGACAGACACCAAAAAAACTGAAAGCAGTGACTTAAACAGCTATGTGTACACCCATGTTTACAAAAGTATGATTCACAATAGAGAAAAAGTGGAAGCGACCCAAGTATACATCCATGTATGGAAGAACAAAAGGTAGTATTACATACAATGGAAAAAGTTATGATGAATTAAAAAATGCTATAAATGAGATACATGATAAAAAGAAGGCATCCAATGCACGAACTGAAGAGGCAGAAAGAATAAGTGATTTACATAGTCATAGAAGGAAAGACACTCTGACACAGGCTACAACAAGGATGAACCTTAAAGACATTATGTTAAGTGAAGTAAATCAGTTACAGAAGGACAAATACTATATGATTCCACTTATGTGATATCCTAGAGTAGTCAAATTCATAAAGACATGGTGGAATGGTGGTTGCCAGGGGTTGGAGTTCAAAGAGATATAGGGAGGGAGAACAGCAAGATGGCAGAGAAGTAGGGAGCTTCTTGCATTTCGCTTGCACCATGTCTCAAACAAAAAAGGCCTGAAGTCATAGGACCCTGAACTGCAGGAGTCTGGGAAGAGAAAGAGACAGAGTACACCGGGAAGGAAAAACCTCATAAGTGCGTGAGTGCAAACTGGGGAGCAGGACAGGACCCAGAGATATGGATGGAGGGGAGGGAACCCTGCTTGCATGCAGCTACAGTGAGTGATGAGCCTCAGCAAGAGATGGTGAGCTGCTGCGAGTCCAGGGGAAAAGAAAGATAAGCTGAGGTTGCTAATAGAACCGTCCCTGAAGAAGAGAAATACCTCGGATTGGAAAGAGAGTGTTTTTTAGTTCTGCCTGGGGTACTGACTTTGAACTAGGTGCCCGCGGCCCCAGAAGGCGACAGAAAAAACTATGCTGCAGCACTCCTGGCAACATCCCTGGTGGTGGTACCAGTGTCGGTGGCGGGAAGCGGTGCGGACTCTGCGGGCCTGAAGTTTCTATGTTCTCCGCACCCACTTGGGTTGTATCGCTGCTTGACCCCAGCGGATCTGAGGCTGCGACACTTCCCCCACCCCCCACTCAACCCCCAGAAGCAGGGAAGCTGAGGGACTGTTTAGAGCAGTATAAACAAAGTCCACAGACTGGGACCTGGAAATGAGGCAGGGTGTGGGACATAGAACTCAGCCCACCTTGGCTACATCCTCACCACAGGGAGATCGGACCCAAAGGAGTGATCTGCAATGCTTGGTTGAGAAGGGACTGGGGCGATGCCATTCTTCTCCCCACAACCATCAAGGCGGGGCCTCAGGGAGCAGCCAGTGGACACAGTGGAGGTGAGACCTGCCTACACTAAACCACGTCCTAGCCGCCAGAAAGCTGTTTTCTTGTTGTTGTTTTTACCTGAGCCTGGGTTTGCGTGCTTATTGGTTTTGTCTGTGTGCTAGTGTACCTTTGTTCCCTCTGTGGTTGTCTGTTTTCTTTTTCCAGGGCTGCCTCAAGAAACAAGCCAAACTACACATGGTGGAGAGTCCCAAATACCACTACTAGTAGGGAAACAAAATAACCAAACGCTCAACAAGAGAAACCAAGAGACAGCATCCAAAGAACACTTCCTGAACAGAAAGGCCCTGAACAGTCAAAAAGCCCTCTCTAATACAGCAGAACTCGCCGGGTACGTGTGTACGACAACCTTTTAAAATTAACAAGATATGAAAAGCTAACCAAAATGACGAAACAGAAGAACTCTCCTCCAAAGAAATTCTAGGAAGAAATGACAGCTAAAGAACTGCTCAAAACAGATATAAGCAACATAACTGAACAAGAATTTAGAGCAATAATCATAAAATTAATCGCTGTGCTTGGAAAAAGCATGGAGGACATCAGAGAAACTATGGCTACAAACACTATGGAGCTTAAAAAAGTTATGATGAATTAAAAAATGCTATAAATGAAATACATAATAAAAAGAAGGCGTCCAATGCACGAACTGAAGAGGCAGAAAGAATAAGTGATTTAGAAGACACAATTATAGAAAAAGAAGAAACTGAGAAAAAGAGAGAGAAACTGATCCAGGAACAGGAAAGAAGAGTTCAAGAGCTCAGCGATACAATCAAACATAACAATATCCCTATCACAGGAATCCCACAAGAGGAAGAGAGAGGGAAAGGTGCTGAAGGAGTCCTGGAACAAATTAAGCAGAGAACTTCCCCAACCTGGGGAGGGAAGTAGATGTTGAAATTCAAGAGGCACAGAGAACTCCCCTCAGACGTAACTTGAATCGATCTTCAGCACAACGTATCATAGTGAAAATGGCAAAATATAAGAACAAAGAGAGAATTTTGAAAGCAGCTAGGGATAAAAGGGCCCTAACCTACAAAGGGAAACTTATCAGAGTGGTGACAGACCTATGTACTGAAACTTGGCAGGCCAGAAAGGAATGGCAAGAGATCTTCAATGTGATGAACAGAAAAAATATGCAGCCAAGAATCCTTTATCCAGCAAGCCTGTCATTCAGAATAGAAGGAGCAATAAAAGTCTTTCCAGATAAACAAAAATTCAAAGAATTCATCACCACTAAACCAGCCCTACAAGAAATCCTGAGGGGGACTCTCTGAGGGAAATGATGCAAGGGAAAGCAAGATACTAGAGACACCACCACAAGCATGAATCCCACAAAGGACACAATGACTCTATACCCATATATTTCAATAATAACACTGAATGGAAATGGGCTGAATGCTCCAATCAAAAGACATAGGGTAGCAGCATGGATAAAAAAAACAAAATCCACCTATTTGCGGTCCACAAGAAATGCATTTGAGACTGGAGGACACCTTCAGATTAAAAGTAAGGGGATGGAGAAATATATATTATGCTACTGGAAGTCAAAAGAAAGCTGGAGTAGCTATACTTATATCAGATTAACTGGACTTTAAATTAAAGACAGTAACAAGGGATTAAGAATGGCATTATATAATATTTACAGGGTCTATCCATCAGGAAAAACTAACAATTATAAATGTCTACACACCGAATAAGGGAACAATGAAATATAGAAAACAATTAATCACAAACAGAAACAATCTTATAGATAAGAATGTGCTAATAGCAGGGAACTTTAATACTCCACTTAAAGCAATGGATAGATCAACCAGACAGAAAATCACTAAAGAAACAATGGACTTGAAAGACACATTGGACCGGATGGACATGACAGATATATTTAGAACTCTATATCCTGAGGCCATGGAATTCACTTTCGTCTCAAGTGCGCATAGCACATTCTCCAAGATCACATACTGGGAAATAAAGCAGCCCTCAATAAAGATAAAAGAATTGAGATCACACCATGCACACTTTCAGATCACAATGCTATGAAAGTTGAAATCAACCACAGGAAAAAGTATGGAAAACCTCCAAAAACATGGAGGTTAAGGAAAACCCTACTAAAGAATGAATGGGCCAATCAGGCAATTAGAGAAGAAATTTAAAAATATACAGAAACAAATGAAAATGAAAATACAACAATCCAAACTTTATGGGATGTGGCAAAGGCAGTCCCAAGAGGAAAGTACATTGCACTCCAGGCCTATTTCAAGAAATTAGAAGAAGCACAAGTGCAAAATCTAACAGCCCATCTAAAGGAACTGGAGGGAGAGCAACAAGAGCACCCCAAACCCAGTAAGAGAAGAGAAACAGTAAAAATCAGAGCAGAAATAAACAACATAGAAACCAAAAAAACAGTTGAACAGATCAATGAAATCAAGAGTCAGTTTTTTGAAAAAATAAACAAAATTGACAAACCGCTAGCCAGGCTTCTCAAAAAGAAAAGAGAGAGCACTCAAATAGACAAAATCATGAATGAAAATTGACTTATTACAACCAACACCTCAGAAATACAAGCAATTGGGGCGCCTGGGTGGCTTAGTCGGTTAAGCGTCCGACTTTCGCTTGGGTCATGATCTCGCGGTTCGTGGGTTCGAGCCCCGCGTCGGGCTCTGTGCTGACTGCCAGCTCAGAGCCTGGAGCCTGTTTCAGTCTGTGACTCCCTCTCTCTCTGACCCTCCCCTGCTCACGCTGTCTCTCTCTCTCTC